>NC_135856.1:7847799-7935299 GCF_031162955.1 Sander vitreus | reverse complement strand
ATAACATTGGAACTACAAAATAAAAGGCGTGGCTAGTGGCAGATAAAATAGGAGGAAAGACAATTATATACAGATATAGCTGTAAAGAATGTGAAGAAATGGGGGGCTAGCTAAGGGAGAAAGGGAATGTACTGTAAATTCCTCTGTAGGCCACACACACACGGTTTACTCTGTATGATCAGATTTCATTATCATAATACTCGATTAGGCAGCTCAGGAATTCCTTTTGTGCACACATTCTCAGTACTAATATATGCACACGTAAAGGATACAGACGGAAACGTGAAGATGATGTGGTAACTCACACTCGCACTGTGTAATGCTTTCCTCAGCATTGACCATAACCTTAACTGTCAAAACTACATGCTTTACATCCAAAACCTCAAATGGCAATTTGAAGACACCGTGAACTAAAATGCCCTCAATCTTAAAAGCTCAAGTTAGTCCTCACAAACGTAGAACTACAAGATTACGCATCTCACACACTCTTAGCGGTGTCATATGTGAAGGCCAGGGGAGAAGATGTTTTCTGTCACAGTAACTAAACCATGCAGCTCTCTGTCAGGGCATGCTCATGGTTTTCCTCGCCCTCATCACATGCCAGAGATACTGAATCCAGGCTGCTGAGCGACGACAGACAGAAGTGTAACTTTTTAAAAACTTTGAGGACTTTAATCGAAAGTTCAAAATGCGAGAGCAGGAACAGGGGAGGCTGGGAAAGAGAGCAGAGGAGCGAGGGAGCACAGCAAGTTCAGAAGAAAACAAGAGGAATCGGCAGGAGGAGGGAAGAAGTGAATGTGTGGGGGGAGTAAAGTTGGTTTAACAACTAAGTACAGATAAGCTAAAAGAGGAGCCTGCATGGCAGCCTGCGTGTTAGGTCAGTGAAGTTTCAGGTGAGTTTTTTCCCTGAAAACTGTATCTTTTGTACAACAAGCAAAATGAGTAAGGTGCGTGGTATGTGGTATATATGTGGTGTACAATTAAAGGCCTCGAACACTCATTTTCAATCAGTTCTCCTACATGATATATCACCTGCCACAGTAAGAACGACTTGGGTTATTTAACTGGAGAGATTTCTGTGTTTTGTCTGCGCCTTTCTTGCTGGTCAACCACTGTCAATCAATCTGGTCAAAGACATGAGCATTAATTTAAGAATAAAAGATTTTTTTCCCCACTGAAGTCACACAAGTCACTGAATTTTATGACCCTAAACACCCAAACGTTGTTGTGTTTCCTGCAGTCAGGAAACATAAGCCACCACCGTTTACCGTAAACAAAGAACAGATCACCACAAAGTCTTACTGACAGCAGCGTGGATTGGTTGGAAATGTGTGGGAGGCTTGGTTTTCTTCAGTAATCAAAGTAAAAACATGAATGGGGATAAAATACAACTGAGATGATGAATGTTCACCAGAATACCTCAAAAAATGATGAACTAAACACAAATAAATTGCTATTTAAAAAAAACATTAAAGAAAGACAATAATGTACCCTGAGTACAATGTATTTGTGTATAGAGATGGGCAATATGGCCTGAAAATGATACTGCCTCAGTTCACCAAAATAAAATGACATCTTATTAAATACATGGGTGCACAAGATACCTAATTATGACTCTAAATAACATTTAACCCTTTCAGGCAGTTGCTTAACATTCTTTAGGATTATCAAAATAAATGATACTATTCAGTATATCCATGCATTCAAGATAACTGAAAGATGCAGTTGAAAGCACCAGAAAAGGCTGGCCAAGGTACTTTTTTTCATTCAACTTTAATTCTCAAGAATATAAATAGATTCGGGGAACATTTATGGCTTCCATAACTTTTCATCTAATCTGCATGATTTATTTTGCTATGTGTTGTGATATCAGCAAACACTTTTGAATTAGATGGCTGTATCTAAACACTTCTGAAATGTGCCGTTTTCTGTCAATACACCGGTTTTAACTACATTTTTCTATGTTGGGTTTACTGATGCCAAAAAGACGTTTGGTTCCTGAACCAGATGATGCAACACTGGTTGATTTTCTCCGGTTAAAAGTTAATCCACACTAAAGACACAAGCACACGCTCAGTTGTTCACTTTGAGTAGCTTTACAGGGTCAGGCTACAAATGTTGATATAAAGGAATTCATTTACTGAGATTCATAATGTAGGTCTAAGTTAGTTTCCAGCCCTTGACGTGTATAACTGGTGTCTGTGCTTCCTCACCCAGAATCATGGAGACAGTCTTCATCAGGTTGAACACTGTCTCTTTGTGTCTCATCTGGGTGGTGTGCTGTGACATCTGCTTGCTCTTGCGTCTCACATAGACAAAGATCCGGGTGTAGACAGCCACCATGATGAAGAAGGTCAGCAGGTTAAGAACCCCCCAGAACACCAGGTAGCTGCGGCTGTACATCGGCGCCATGGTGGAGCAGTTCTCCAGGTCACACAGGCAGTGCCAGCCCATGGTGGGAACCAGTCCCATGACGATGGCCACCAGCCATATGCATAGCATGATGATGAAAACACGCCGGGTGCTCATCTTACTGTGCAGCTGCATGTTGAAGATGGTTTGGTGACGCTCCACGGCCACAGCCAGGAGGTTGAGGACGGAAGCTGTCAGGCTGGTGTCGATCAGCCCCTGTCGCACAAACCACTGATGCTTCGACAGCTTAATGGTCCACGGACCGGTATGAAACATCAAGTGGAGGTAGGAGACACCTGGAAGAGGAAAGTGGGGGTTTAACAAATAAAAAAGAACTACAGGATAATCCACACTATTACATATTGGGTTGTATTCAAGGCGTGGTTTGCATTTAGGGATTGTTTTTATTTTTTTGGATGCAGAAACAATGGCATTCCAAGTGATAGTATTGATATTAGGATATCATATATAGTTATGAAAATATGTAAGCAAACAACCAAAGCGTCTGAAGAAAAAGTAACCTTCAGCATTAAAAAGGTGCATTTCCTTACTAAAGAGATAAGCAGGTCGAGTTAAACACCCACAGCCATTGTTTCTTATCTAATCCTGTGCATCTGCGGCGTCTTCACGCCTTTGTAGATTTATCAGCATCACTGTGTCAAGAAACACTACTGTGCTCTTTCGCAGCATCTACGCTCATCAACTCTATAAAAAAAAAAAACTTATTTTTTTTCACATTTGTTGCACAGATGTGACACTGCATGACAGAGCCTGACTGTGTTGCAGTACATCAAATATCTAAGCCAAGATAGGGTTAAAGGGGTGATAGAATAATTATACAGGATATTTCACACTGTTCCTTAAGGTCTCCTAATAGGGTATGTAACATTGGTTGGGCTGAAAATGGCCTGGTTGCTATTCTATGGGTCCCAATGCATCCCTGTGTTTTGGCCCCATTTGGAACGAGAGCTTTTTTTTCCAAATATGATATGCTCATGAATATTTAGATGAGCTGCACACTGACTGGTTAAGCGAACCACATACACATACAGTGGAGACGAGACAGCAGGTCTCATATTTCAGACACTGCAATGTTATACATTGTTCGTTACTACTAAATTACTAAATTTACTTCTGAGACTTTTTTATGCGATAAATCATCTATGTACAGGTCAAATATGTGCCGTTTAATGAAAATTGATGGCTAATTGCAAATTTTGTCTGACTGTGTGTCGGAGTTCATGAGCTCAGTGACGGCGGCCGGTGCTGCCTGGGTTGCCACCTCGCCGCCCGGCCTGTCCTTTCACAAACCCTGGGTACACTTTCAGCATAACTATAGTATATTTACAGTTTGAATTTCGTCACGACATGTATATCACAGCTACCCTAAGGTCTTACAAAGCTTAGCTAACACTTTTGTCCGATTTCAATTTAAGTCATTTTTGTGAATTTGAGAGGTCTCGTTAGGAGGAGCTGCTAGCTAGGCTATGTGCCCCATTCAATCCTATGGGAAAAGATTGCGCTACACTTTCGGCATAACTATAGTATATTTACAGTTTGAATTTCGTCACGACATGTATATCACAGCTACCCTAAGGTCTTACAAAGCTTAGCTAACACTTTAGTCCGATTTCAATTGAATGCATTTTTGTGAATTTCAGAGGTCTCGTTAGGAAGAGGCTAGCTAGCTCTCATTGATAGAGCTCCATCCAGCTCACCGCGGGCTCTATCAATGAGAGGACAAGAGGCGCTTATTTCCACGATCGTTTGTTTTAAGAACTGCAGGCCGTGGAGCTCCATCAGGGCCTCTGCATTTGGTAGTCCAGTAACCCAGAAACGGTGACTTTGCGCGGGTATAGAGTGCTGCCGGCCGTGACGGAGCTCCATCTAGCTTACAGCGGGCCGGGGTCAGTGAAGGAGGATAGGTCGGACGGCAAGGCAGCAACCCAGGCAGCACCGGCCGCTGTCACGTTAAGCCTGCCCAGCTACTGAACTCCAAGACACAGTCGGACAAAATTTGCAATTAGCCATCAATTTTCGTAAAACGGCCCATATTTGACCTCTACATGGTTGATTTCTCGCATTAAAAAAGTCTCAAAAGTGAATTTAGTGACGAAATAGCAGATGAACAATGTATACAATTTCTGAGATCTACGCAACCCATTTAGAAGACTAACTGATCTCAGATCAGTGGTCTAGCCTATGTAAATGTTGGGGCGTGACAAAGGTAGAGACTAGAGCCAAATAAGAAGGTTCGTTGAGATTTGCCTGTTTTCAGAGGCAGTTTCAAATTGTGACATTTGCAGAGGAAAGGGGTCTCAATGGGATTTTGAGGTTCTATGTATGTCCTATTTACCCACTAAACTGTCGTTATTCAACTATGACAAGGTAAAATCGGTTTTGCATTTAAAAGGACAATTCCGGCGCAAAATTAACCTAGGGGTTAATAACAATTGGCAGTGTTTCCCACACAGACTAATTTGTGGCGGTGCGCCGCACTATCAACACCTGCCACCGCACATTGCGTTTCATTATTAAAACACGCAGCTTATTCGTTCAGCTGCATTTCCTTTCCCTGCTCTCCTCCGTCTCTCTGTCACTTGCGTCTCGCTCACATACACACACACACAGCCCCTCCCCCTGTGAACACAGCGTCTGGCTCACTCTGACAGGAGAAACAGGAGAAGACGGCTGGCGAAATTCACAAGTTCACTAAAGGTTGGTATCTCGTGAACACCTTTACACAATCGCACATTAAAAAGTGCTCTAAAAATATTTTATATTCTGAATACAATGTTGTCAGTGTGTTAATGTTGGAGTCCCGACCCGACTCTTAGCAAACAAGCGATTGCACCTGCTTTAGAAAGTTAACTAGTCTGGCTACCTGACAGGTTGTAACACTTTAAAACTTTATTTTAAAACGTGTTAATAGACCGCATGGAGATGCACAGTGCCGAAAGTCAGATAGCACTTAGGACAGTTAATTGTAGAATATGTATAAAACAGCTACAATTTCTTTTTTTCTCTATTCAAAGGCTACAGTCTGCAGCAAACCTCATACCCCAATCCAGCGTGGTGAAGTACCGAACAAACAATGAAAAATCTGAGTTTCTTTTCTTTTTCAATTAGTACTTGGTCAACAATCATACTGGCAAATGTATGATGAAAACCCAGGAAGGATGATATGGCCTTAGAATTATTTATTATGTCGTATTTTTCCAGTATCTCACAACTCCTGATTATAATTATTTATTAAATTACTGACACCTGCACGGATTAACCAATGAATGATTAATTCATTTACATTTTTGCTAAAATTGGCACTTCTGTCTGTGAGTTTCCTACCTACTGTAGTGAACAGCAGTGACAGTGTTTGCTGTAGGTCTGATGGTGCTGACTAAAACATCACATAAAAGTATTTAACAGCCTCCTGCAGCACAATCCACTGTCTTTTTAATTTTCCAAGGCCTTTTTTTTGAGGGATTTAATGTTTTAGGACCTGCATATACCCTAAAGGTGTGTCACTGTCCCACTGCTGTGATTTCTGACTGAACTGTAGCAGCACTGAAACTTGATACAAAAAACTAAAAATATCAGATGTGACAATGCAGTTTAAATTAGGCCTGTATATATGAAGTATGTATATGCTTTACTATATATTTAAATAATTTGTAGTACTAGTAGTTACAACAAGAACATAGAAGTACATAAAGTAAAACAATTGTACCCGAGAAGAGGTCAGCCAGAGCCAGGTTACCCAGCAGGTAATAGATGGGATAGTGAAAGCGTCTGTTTTTAAAAATGGCGCCCATGACCAAAAGGTTGGAAAAGATGACAATGAAGCAGACCATCATTCCCAGACTGACAATCACATAGTCACGGCTGCGCCAGTGGTCGCTGATGTTCTTGCCACTCTTCTCATAGAAAAAAACGACGGTCCGGTTGTAGTAGCATCCCTCGATGTCATCGGTGAGTGTATCCATGTTGAGATAGACAGTGGACGTGGGATCAGAGAAGAGCTGGAGAGGACAGAGAGGCGAGCAGCGTTGCAGACAAGAAGCACAGGGGAAGGTCTAGGTCGCCATTCAGACTCGCCCTCTCTGGTGGGATGGAGATCGGCATGCCATCAGCTGGACAGATGGAGGACTGGAGGGATCCAGTCTGAGTCTGAGGCCTTCACTGTACGGCTGTCTGGGACTCCACTGATCTTCAACCTGTGGAAGTTTAAAACAATATGTGAATCTTTCAATCTGTGTTCACGCTGATAATAGCTGCAACACAGTAGAAAAACCAGCCAATCAGCCCACAGTGCAGAGGTCCAGAAAAGTCATAGACGTTAATTAGCCATTTACATGCCATGAAAACTAATCTATTTCTCGATCTATCTATCTATTCATTTATCAGAAAAAAAGCCTAACACGCTTATGTTCTAGCTTCTCAAATATTAGAACTTACAGCTTTTAATTGTCTTACAATATCTTTTGGTCGTATTGGTCAGACATATGAATCATAATAAACACAAACTATTAATCAATGCAGTGCATTTGTATATGACTTCAAACATGTCTGGTGGGGATCATTTAAAAAAGGTACAGGTATCCTAACATTTATCATAGTAAATGTAACAGCATACCATGAAATAGACTTACATCTGTAGAATTAGTTTTTAATTCAATGCATCCATCATCTGTTCCAAGATTAAACTGTGTAAACTCACACCAGCAGTTCAGACCACTTTGCTAATCCCACTGACTGCAGTACAGTTTGTACCTCAATGGCCTAAATACACACCACAAGCGTGGACAAGTCTTTTATAAGTAAAAATTGTGAATTTAGCGTGCAAAAGATGTGAAGATGTAACAATGCATCGTAAATCGGTTAAATATCAATATAAATGTATAAAGATTACAACAGGTTGAGGTAAAAAATAAAATAAAAAAATCTACATGTTCTTAGTTTATTTATTTAAAGAGATGTTTTTCTATTTAGTTATTTTGATGTGGGAAAAAAAATAATTATTAGTATTAATTTATTTTCAATATAATTAATTTTTTTAATATGAAAAAAGCGCATGATGTTTTCATGCAGACACCAAAAATGTATCTTGCCCAAAAGCTGACGTGTTAAAGAATTGGGATCTCTATAAACCAGAAAAACTTGATGCAACAGCAGTTTTCATTTTCATATGTATCACTGAGCTTAAAAGACCAACCATCTATGCAGGCTGACAAGTCACAACAGGAAAATGGGAGGCTTTATGACTGCAATGCTGTAATCAAAACCTACCACGGCTCAGGGAAGAACTCAGCCTTCACTTCAAGACATGCATTCAAAATGTGGCCAACAACAACAACCTGATCTAATACTCTATTTACGGTAAACTTGTATGGGCTGCTTGCTACATTTTGAGTCAACAACACTCCCTTACACAATCTCCACTTTCCTGTGAAAGCCAGCGCAGCACGACGACACGTACTTTACTGCCGGCTCCAAGTTCAACTCAGTCAACAATGGAAACGGCAGAGCAGCTCCCTACAGCAGAGACACACCTCACAATTACACAATACAGCTATGTAACTCAATACACACACACACACACACACACACACACACACACACACACAGTTAAAGAAGAAGTTGAGTGTACAGGAGTATAATAAAGTCTTTGTGGTGTGACTGACTGAACAATGTCTACAAGTGCGCACACAATTGCTCCATTTCCTCCCCACATCAGAACACACCTATGAACTCTTCTCGCTGCTTTACAGTTTAGTTTACATTTCTTTTTTTTATCTCGTCTGTCACTAGGTTATTCTTAAACACCAGCTTAATGAGATAAAATAAAAAGTAGCAGCTCAATAAATTATGCTGACTTTTATGAGGCTGCATGAAATCTGAGAAATTGTCTCAAGCGATGTCACTCAAGTCAGTGTCAGTTGGGGCTAATGACTACAGTTTTGAAAATAAAATAAAAAGTCTGGGCATGTGGAGTTAGAAAGAAGTGAGCTTAACCCTCTAGGGCCAAGAGCTCTGCAGGATTAGGATCAATTTGTCATGTATTTAAATTCATAGCTTCACAAGGTTTTATCATACAAGCATGACAAACAACTTTGACAGAAACCTTTTAATTTACACTTTCCAATGTGTCCATAAAGCTATTCACATGGTAACTACTTGATGACAGCTTTCACTCGATTGGATTATCCTTCGGGGAAGCGCGGTGAAATGTCCACAGTAAACAAGATGTTACATGCACTTTTTTGAGGAGAACCTCTTTTGCAAAATGGCACGCTGGTATAACGTAGGGCTGTGTATTGGCAAGAATCTGGCGATACGATACCTATCACAATACATGGGTCACGATTCAATATATTGCAATATCTTTCGATACTGTGCATAAGGCGACATATTAGGATTTAAGTATCATTTTAGAAAAACTAATATTAAAAAAAAGACATGATGTGCATAAAAGTCAAAGAAGTTTACTTTAGGTAAACAATTCAGTACACAGACAAATAATTCAAACCAGTTTGGAATTGTGGTTCACAGGTTCTTAGTGAGCACATTTTATATGCTAAAGTAGGCCAAAGTTCAGTCATAGCTACATTGTTAGCTTCTAGCAAAAAGTCAGGCACTGCTAGGCACTGTTAGGCGAGGACACTAGTGGTGTGTCTCAGCATTGCCATCTAGCGGTAGGGGGTTTAAACACAACATAAACGTGAACCACTGTCTTACATGAATATTTTTGCACGTAAGATTCTATAGCGTTTTTGAACAAGCGATTTTTTCTTACACCCCTAGTATAACATACAGTCAGCCTACAGCTTCGGATGATTCAAGGCAGCAACCAACCAATGAGCGGTCTCATTTTGAAATCTTCTCAGACATGCATGAAAGCAGATAAATTGTGCAGCTACAGGTCTCAAACACATGCAGATGCAATCACAGGATGTGAAACCATCACCACCAAACCCTGCTCTCATCACACACACTAGCTCCAAACAGCAGACAAAAAGGTAGTTGGTGAACATAGTGGCACATTTAGCAGCTAAAGTACCACATATTTGTTTTAAGCGAATCAAAACAGAGCTGAAAAAGGAGAGGTATTATCGAGGCAGGTTTTAAGCATTGGTAAACAGGATTTCCCACAGATTGAGAATTTACTTGCGGTGGTGGGTGGCGCAGGTTGTAGCGGCACGTGATGGCTGGGTTCAGTAATAAACTAGTGAAACAAAAGTTTGTTTAACTATTTATTGAAAATAATGACTAGGCTACATAACATTAACAGATAATTTCGAAATAAATAACTGTTTACATATGAAACATATCAGACTGAAAGATGATAAAGTTACAGATGAAGTGTAGCCATGATGTGCTTTGTCAATTCAATCTGGTTGGTTTGTCAAATGTTATGGTTCAGCAGATAAAATACCTGATAAATATATGTAACTTAACCTTAATACTATGAGCCATACAGACAGTTACATGTTATTAAAAATTGCAACACTGTCTCCTTCTAATTCCTGTTAAATCATATAAGATTAAGGCTATCTAAAGTTATTTATTAGATTGTTTGGTCTTTTTTAAGTGTTTTGGGGATCGTAAACGCACTGTTTTTTGTAGGCTACTATACATGTCGTTGTTGCATTCATTAAGATCTCATCTGAAGATTTGTCATTCAAACAACTCTGAGTTGTAGTTTATTTACAGTGGTGTGAAAAAGTGTTTGCCCCCTTCCTCATTTCCTGTTCCTTTGCATGTTTGTCACACTTAAGTGTTTCGGAACATCAAACCAATTTAAACAAAAGTCAAGGACAACACAAGTAAACACAAAATGCAATTTGTAAATGAAGGTGTTTATTATTAAAGGAGAAAAAAAATCCAAACCATCATGGCCCTGTGTGAAAAAGTGATTGCCCCCCTTGTTAAAACATACTATAACTGTGGTTGTCCACACCTGAGTTCAATTTCTCTAGCCACACCCAGGCCTGATTATTGCCACACCTGTTCACAATCAAGGCATCACTTAAATAGGAGCTGCTTGACACAGTAAGGTCCACCAGAAGATCCTTAAAAGCTACACATCATGCCGAGACCCAAAGAAATTCAGGAACAATTGAGAAAGAAAGTAATTGAGATCTATCAGTCTGGAAAGGGTTATAAAGCCATTTCCAAAGCTTTGGGAATCCAGCGAACCACAGTGAGAGCCATTATCCACAAATGGCGAAGACATGGAACAGTGGTGAACCTTCCCAGGAGTGGCCGGCCGCCCAAAATTACCCCAAGAGCGCAGCGACGACTCATCCAAGAGGTCACAAAAGACCCCACAACAACGTCCCAAAGAACTGCAGGCCTCACTTGCCTCAGTTAAGGTCAGCGCTCATGCCTCCACCATCAGGAAAAGACTGGGCAAAAATGGCCTGCATGGCAGAGTTCCAAGGAGAAAACCACTGCTGAGCAAAAAAGAACATCAAAGCTTGTCTCAATTTCTCCAGAACACATCTTGATGATCCCCAAGACTTTTGGGACAACATTCTGTGGACCGATGAGACAAAAGTGGAACTCTTTGGAAGGTGTGTGTCCAAGTATATCTGGCGTAGAAGGAACACTGCATTTCATAAAAAGAACATTATACCAACTGTAAAATATGGTGGTGGTAGTGTGATGGTCTGGGGCTGTTTTGCTGCTTCAGGACCTGGAAGACTTGCCGTGATAAAAGGAACTATGAATTCTGCTGTCTACCAAGAGATCCTGAAGGAGAATGTCCGACCATCTGTTCGTGTACTCAAGCTGAAACAAACTTGGGTTCTGCAGCAGGACAATGATCCTAAACACACCAGCAAGTCCACCACCGAATGGCTGAAGAAAAACTAAATGAAGACTTCAGAGTGGCCTAGCCAAAGTCCTGACCTGAATCCTATTGAGATGTTGTGGTATGACCTTAAAAAGGCTGTTCATGCTCGAAAACCCTCTAATGTAACTGAATTAGGACAATTCTGCAAAGATGAGTGGGCCAAAATTCCTCCAGGACGCTGTAAAAGCCTCATTGCACGTTATCGCAAACGCTTGGTTGCAGTTGTTGCTGCTAAGGGTGGCCCAACCAGTTATTAGGTTTAGGGGGCAATCACTTTTTCACACAGGGCCATGATGGTTTGGATTTTTTTTCACCTTTAATAATTAACACCTTCATTTACAAATTGCATTTTGTGTTTACTTGTGTTGTCCTTGACTATTGTTTAAATTGGTTTGATGTTCCGAAACACTTAAGTGTGACAAACATGCAAAGGAACAGGAAATGAGGAAGGGGGCAAACACTTTTTCACACCACTGTAGGTGTAGTTTTATTCGGGCTCAAGTCCATAAATACAGTTAATGGATTTAGGCACGGAGAACGAGAACTAAAAGGCACAGTCAGCAACGATTAGCTCCGATAGCGGTTAGCTCCGGGTAGCTCCATTATGAAGATATGGAGTGGAGGAGACTGCCGCGGACAGGGGTAACAACCGAACTCTGATAAATGACTTTCAGGGAGCTTTCACAGCGGTGTGGCCGCCCCATTTCCACGGTTTGTTAATACAGCTAATCCCGCGACAAGACCACCAGCAGGAAGTTACTACTAACTATAGCCTCTGAGCCTGAAGTAAAGCGTTGACGCTGTCATGCACGCGGAACGCGACTTCACGAGCGGGAGGGGCTGGAGGCCACTGGTCTTTGTGCGCTGTAAAAAATACATTGTTGATTGGAGAGAAAAAAAAAAAGTTATTCGGATGTTATCTACCTGGGCGGTTCTGAATCTACCTGGACGGTGCGCCCAAGTACAACCTATGTATGGGAAACACTGCAAAATCATTAAAAACATTAGTATTTATAATCTCCATACATTACTGGTTCTATTTTGGGGTGGTTTTCTATGCTATGTATTGTAAAAGCAGAACGCGCTAGTTCAACTAATAGCATATTGTTACAGATAAAAGCTATCTGTACCTGCACATGGCTAATTATAATGCACGTCAATTGTGTCATCTGACCGCGAGGGTAATCGTGAGGAATCACAGCAGCAGATGATGTCTGTGTTCTTCCATCTTTCTAAACTCCACTCAGTATTTTGATATCGGGAATATCATTTATTATAGTGACATTTTGGATTTGTTTCCAGTGAGATATTGAGAGTGTAGCCTACATAGTGACTTTGCTGTAGCAAACTTTACTGTTGCTGCTTTAGAAACAATATTTAGTTATATTTAAAATATAATAATAAAAAAGGCGAAACCAGGGTTCGCGGGCGCGGAAAACATTTCCATGGTAACTGCAGGCTCCACCAATCAGAGATGTCGCCATTACGCTTAGGATTGTGGGTAGTGTAGTACTTCTCCATGACATCGCAAATAAAACACATTTTTCTTAAAACAAGGTTGATATCTGGCTTCTACAGGAGCAGAAACCGTTGTTTCACAATCTCGTAGCTTGTGGTAAGTCTACTATGGATGGTTTAAGCTAATAATCAGGATTTTTACTTTCAGAACCACACTGTTGACCTCTATAGTAACAGTTTGGAAAATGCACTCCTTGGCTTTCTTGCCGAGAGTTAGATAACAAGACTGATACCACTCTCATCATGCCAGTGGGATAACTACCGCCACCAATCTGTCATTAGAGTAAACAATTAAAGCATTTTCTAACGTAGCTCAGTAACACTTTAGAGAAATCCTTAAACTTGACCTCATTGCATTTGACCTGCATTTTTCCCCTCTCAAAGGAACTGAAAGTTTTTGCTTCCATGACTCAGTTCACTGTGGTGCTTTCGCTCTGTGAGGCTCTAAGAGGACTGCATTTGCATGACTGTATGTTTTCATGCATTTTATGTCTGTTTGTGTGTGAATGGACCGGGCTGAATCAGTAAACACCAGTTTGAAAGCAAACCGGTCATTACCAGAGCAGCCACACCCGAGTCTCTGCTTCTCCCCCCCTCCCCCCCTCTGAAAGTAGAGCTTTAGCACATCAACTTCAGCACGCACACACACACACACACACACACACACACACGTGAAGCACGGACATGAAACTGGTGGGACTGCCTGGGTGTGCATGGTATCACACCGATTCATGCAGAGACACTTCCTCTTTAAGCAAACAAGGACATCAATTTTGTTAATGTACCAGAGGTCTTTTTTCCCGCTCTTTTTTTAACAGGGCACCCGCCCCCATCATCCTAGGTAACTTCACAGTCAAGAGACTGTAGTACGGTGGCCGAGACCATTCAACACAAATACAAAAGCCACAACACAAACACAACAGCTACAACACAAACACAAAAGCCACAACACAAACACAAACGCACACAACACAAACGCACACAACACAAACGCAAAAGCCACAACACAAATACAAAAGCGACAATGGAAGGGAGTGTGTTGTTGACAAACGGAGCCAGCGGATGGGTCCGTTTCAGAAAGCAGGTTTAGTCTGAGTTTGTTAACCCTGAGATGAGGGAAACTCCGGATTTTCTGTTTCAGAAAGAGAGGTAACTTCACCTCAGAGTTACTATGGTAAGGTCAGAGTTTTCTTCAATAAACCTCGAGTTTCTCTCAGTCTCCTCCCTCTGACACAGCGCTCATTCATTCCTTCATTCAGTCTGTATCAGGCGCATTTTGGCGCAGTTTGTTATCTGCATGAATAAAAAAACAGGGTTGGTTTATTAACCATGTTAGGCAGACTATAAAACCTTTTTTCTCTCAAAACATGGCATTTCCTTTTGTCGACGATGCCGTTGATGAAGAAGCTGTATTACTTCGCAGGGAGTTAAACATATGTCGGGAGATGATATTGAGACCCCGACTATAGACGCATTTTCATTTCCAGATACTAGCCTACCTATTTGAGCGATATCGTTTTTCTTCCCACTAAGAGCCATTAAATAGGAGTTCCACTGTATTGCAGGTGAATGAAATAATATATCATAATTCTGTTAATGATGGTGCTGCAGCCTCAGAATGGGACTAGTAGGCCTAGGACTTTCTAATACTTTACTAATTACCGTCATTATAGTAATTAATATGAATATGCAAAGTAACTAAAGCTATAAAAATAGGAAAGTAAAACGTACAATAGGCAAGTAGGAGAAAATGAAAATACTCAATTAAAAGTACCTTACAGTTGTATTGAAGTACAGCACAGTTACTTTCTACGGCTAAGAAAACGCAATGATATTTATGTGCAGCAAGCCTAAACATTCATTTCCGACATGTTTCTATCTGTCAGCAGCTCGGACACACTGCTGTCCACACTGACGTACCGTCACCTGTTGGGACACAGATGTTGTCCGTTGCCATCTCTGGTTCTGGCTCTGACCACGGGAACAGTGACGGGACAGCTCACTTTAACGCAGCGTAATAACTCCTGAAAATAATGTCCATCTCGCAAATGTATCCGTCTCTGCAGTCATCTCAACCATCGAATACAGCAACAGGAAATAACACTCATGGCTTTTTTTCCCTGTGCGTTGAATTCTTGAACAATAAATGTTGCGTTAAAATGCGTTTTAACTCGCGTTATCAAGATTGTAACAGGTATAATATTCCCGAAATTTAATTAGTAATGCGTTATATTACTGCGTTACAGCAAAATGGAATACATTACTGTAATTGCGTTACTTTTTTACCTGTTCTAGTACAAACACAAAATGCAAGTTTGACCCTGAAAATGCTATATAATAGTTGCACTTTAACATATTTTTATTCTATAACTTATTATGTAACTATGTTCTTAGCTGTTGCAGTACTTTGCTCTATTGTTTATTCCATTTTCATAGGTTTATTGTATGCACCTACAAAGGTCAAATTCAAACTTACTTTGGCAATAAATTTCATTCTGATGGCACCAAAAACTGCAGAACAAACTACATATTTCCTGAAGAACAATATGAAAACGATACACGTACTGTTGCTATGCATCTGACTTACTGTAATTAGGGCCCATTTAAAATGAATTACCTCCTATAAAATCCGTTGGAGACACGGTGATGAATGGAGAAAAAAAACAACTAATCATCATCTACAAAGAGCTGTATTTTAAGGTTGTGTAATTAAAGCTCAGATCTGCGTAACTTTGTCTTTAGGAAGACTCCGAAGTAACCTGAATTTTAGTGACGATCGGTTTTGTCAGAATGAAACATTTGATTTCCAGCCAGTGGTTTCATGTGACCTTATTGTAAATTAGATACAAACAGGTGTTACTAAATACATATTGTCTGTAATTACCCTTGATGACTCACAGCAATGTTTCTTTCTTTGGCAGAACTCATCATCTGTTCACTTCATAACCTTACCAGCACAATCAATTGTGTTCAATAGAAGTTTATCATTTAAGTAATTTATTAAGCAAAGTCCCAAACGTTCTCCAGTTCCAAAACAACATTTTTTAAAGACGTCACGTTGGACCTTGATTCAATTGTATTGTTTTGAGAACTCAAAGAAAACAATTCATTCCAAATTGAGATTCAGTGCCAAAACAATATTTTTTCTACATCATACTTTGAGAAATATGTCCCAAAAAAAACAGTTAGTTTAACAAAAGAAGCCAAAGTTCAATCTATATCCCATGTTGAATGTTGTTTAATTACAATCAGCTGTATCCAGAACTTTGCCTGAACAAAAATCTAAAACTGAACCAATTTTGATTTAAAAATCAAATTGAATCAGACTTTAACTTTTTTAACAAGTTTACATTTCTGACCGGACGTTCAATGGGAACTTTTGGTAGTTCTTAATTGGGTGCTACAGACACATTTCAGCTTGTACCAAAAACGTATTGAGGTTTGATAGCCAGCTCTAGTGATGTTGTATTGGACTGAATTAAATGAGCCATAAAAAAAGAGATGCAGGGCTGAAACAATTAGTTGACTAATCGATCTCCTAAAATGTATCTATTTAACTATTCTAATAATGAGTTCACAGTTTTTGACTAATTAAAAGCACAAATTCCTAAAGAAAAGCTGGGTTCAAATGTTCTAATGTAAAGATTTGCAACTATTTTCCATTTAATAGGAAGGTTAACTAAATATATTGTAATGTTACATTGTCTATCAGAAAAATTCAATTTAAGACATCAACTTGGGCTCTAGGAAATTGTAGTGAGCTTTTTTCCACCGCCTGATATACTCATAGCTTAATCGACACAGAAAATTGTCCTAAACTGAGTCGATACTCACATGACACTGTCAACAACACCTGAGCAGTATGGCCTTCACAGATAGCAATTATTGCAGGGATTTATTGCATGGCTGTTCTGTAGGCTCCTAAATTGCATTCGACTGTAGGCCTACAGATAACTAAAAAACTGGCAACACGTGCACTGTAAAATGTGAATCATAAAAGCATATGTTATTTATTTGTCTATCTTGCCTGAAACCAGGACACATATCCTTGTGTACTTCCTTTGAGCAATAGCCTATGGGTTACACCCAGATAGATTCCAAACTAAAAAAATCATAAACGATATATTGAGTTGAAAAAAAGATAACGCCGCTTTTGTAGAAGATAAGACAAGTCGCTCGCCTGCATTACAAGACCATTTGGGAGAAATTGCCATGGTTAAAATGGCAGTGTTGAGGATGTTCAGGCTGCACTAAACACCAGACTCCTTCCAGCCAGTGCAGATGCCTCAGCACGCTGTTGGGAGCACCGAACAATAAAGCACACACGCTTCACTTCAACTCCGTCTCTTCTCCAACAGCACACATTTCATGCTCACATGAGAGGCATTTTACACGAAAATAAAAAAAATATATATAGGCTAGGCTACGTGGGCGAAAATGTAAGCTTACCTTTTATTGTGTCTGTAAACTCGTTTATCAGGTAAATCCAGGTCAAGAGTCCTCGTCGAGTTGAGAGACAATGTGCTGTCGTAGGCTACCTGAAGTCACCTCCTCTTGCGCACTTTCTGCGCCCTCTGAGCACAACGTGGAAAAAATGCGACAAAAATTAAAAAAAAGTTATTGTTATTTTTTTCTGTTTATATAGAGGCTCCATTGCAGGTTTTTCTTTTCTTCGCACAAACTTGGTGGATAGTGTCCGTCGCCTGTGTTTGGACTTCTCCCTTGCTTCCGGTAGTTAGCCTACCTGTGCGGAGTGATTTGCGCTGAGTCTGACTCCCAGGAGAAGCACAAAGGGTGCGGCACGATCCTCCGCTGCCGACTCTTTTTCACAAAGGAGCGGTTGCTGCTCCTGCCAACCTGTGCGCATAGTACCCGCCCCCCAGCTGCCCCTCTGTTGGCTGACGAGAAAGAGCAGCCAATGGAAGTGGAGCTGAAGAGTGATTGACAGTGTGGGCAGGGATCGAGTTGTTAAGGCGGGTTTATATGATTTTGATAGTGAGGTGAATAAGTGATGCCCAATGTTAGCTGTAGTTTAGGACTATGTTTCCCTATATAGTACTGGAATGTTATTATGGATGAACTACATGAATATGACATTGAGGATTGGAACTTTAAGATACTGAGAGGACATTATACTGTAAAGAATGTGCAAAAAACATTGTTAAATTATACAAATCAAGTCATAAAAAGCCAATTTATAACTAACATTTATAAAATGTAAAATCATTACCCAAAAACAATAACGAAAAAAAGAAAATAAATCACTAAACAGATGACAATTGTTTAGGGACTCACAACTCACACAACTCTTAGCCAGACACTTACACTACACTACAGTTATTTGGTGATGCTTTCAGATTAGTTTAAAGGGAAGAAGGAATGAAAAAAGGAAGTGAAATAAATAAAGGACACAAGGGAAACGTAAACATAAAGAGAAATGCTTGCTTGAGGTTGTTAAATGAAAATTCTTCATCTGCAACACCAGCTGTGGACCTTTGTTGCATGCTCTTGCTCTCTCTCTCCCCCATGTTTCCTGTCACCTTTCAGCTATTTACTATTGAATAGGGGGAAATGCCTGAAATGCTGCTACAACTGCTTTAAAATTAACTAACAGAGATGGTATGTAGAAAGCTTAGCAGCCACAGTTCCTGCTCTCCTCTAATGGTAGATTATATACAGTAATCCATTTCATGGTTTACACCCCTTCAGATTTCCGCCTTGTATAAGAGAGTTGTGTGTATGCTGAAGTGTGCCATTTTTGAGTAAGAAAAGTTATTAAGCACATCATCCTTATGTCCACAGTCTCCCTCTGTAGGTTGTAGCTAAATCGTTGGAATAATTTGACGTTTTCTTATGTGTGACATCAGTTAGTTTTACTGTCACATGTTTTTAAAACAACCCGGGACAGAAGCCCTAGCTTTTGGGAGAGAAATATTTGAAATATAGCCTATATGCTGTGACTTTGTGATCTCAGAAGATATATAAATACTGACCCAATACATTCATTGGGTCAGGATTACAACCTAACGTAACATATACTGTATATTGTTACCTTGCACACTCTAGAAAATACCCATCCTTCAGATGATAATAATTCTGTTGCAAGATATACAATTTAATTTCAAAACCCTTTTTAGTCTATCAGGCCTGACCATGTCCTCATCCTCATCACAACCAAATCTGCCTTTAGTACAGTACAATAAAGACAATGACAGCTAGAGAAACAACACCACCAACCTCCAGCAACAATGGGCTGTTCATCTCATGCTTTATTCAGAAGACTCACGAGGCCCCCAGTTTACCACCCCAGTGAGAGGGCAGAATCCAGTAACAGAGACACATGTCAGAGACAATATGAAGCTATTTGGTCATCTTGTTTTCCTTCCTTAGTTTGATACAGGACTAGGGGCTGAACATGTAGTTTAGGATGAACTGTTTGCTCTTGAGATTGCTGCAATAACTTTTATGGAACTCCAAACTACTGTGTCATAATGAAAATGAGCGATGGGCGATTAGAAAATGGGAAAAGATAAGGAGGAAATAACAGGCAAATTGTACTGCAATCAGATGGAGCAAGAGTGAAGAGGCAGGGGTGAGGAAAAAGTGGATTTTTCCTGTTTACAGAAATGGTCCAGTGTGTTGAGGTTAGCGTGCAATAAATGTGACAGGCGTGTTTGTTCAACATATACAATCTGCTTTCCTTATTAGACGGGTTGTGTGTCGCAGTGTGTATGTTCCAGTGGTCATAGTTTCCACTTTGTTGTATCGAGGCTGCTCCATTTCCTCCAAGCGTCACAGACAGCTGCCTGGAGGCTGGTTTCATTGTCGCCATGTCAACGAGGATGCTGATTTCCCTCCGTGCCTTCCACACCTGCTTCTCACTGTATGACCAAACAAATCTTTCATGTTAGGGCATAATACCCACCAGGCCAGGGTTATAAGCAGGCCAGAGCAATATACTATTAAAGCTAACGTTTTAAATTTTCTGTTATTGCACCATGAACTATATTGTATGGCAGTTTTTCTTTGTATAAGTGAACATTCAACAGTGGGGGTTGTCTACCTATTGATCAATAAGATCCATTCAGAGGTGATGCAACATGGAGAAAATGATTGTGATAATGTCTTGAATGTTTTTCTAGAATTAATGGTTAACTTTATGGCTTTGTAATGATAATATTAAAGGAACACGCCGACTTATTGGGACTTTAGCTTATTCACCGTAACCCCCAGAGTTAGATAAGTCCATACATACCCTTCTCAACTCCGTGCGTGTCGTAACTCTGTCTGACGGCTCCACCGGTAGCTTAGCCTACTGCTTTGACTTTCTGAGAATATAGTTTCCAGTATGTATATGGTTAGAAGATGGCTGTGTCTCACGTGACCTTGTTATTTGTACACCCTGTGACTATACAAATCACAGCATGTAAATAGGAACATGTTGGCGTTATTTTGTCACTTATTGGGAGCAGTAGGCTAGATGAAGCCGGTTACCTCCAGGATCTGTGCTAGGCTAAGCTACCGGTGGGGCCGTCAGACAGAGTTACAACACTCACGGAGATGAGAAGGGTATGTATGGACTTATCTAACTCTGGGGGATACGGTGAATAAGCTAAAGTCCCAATAAGTCAGCGTGTTCATTTAAGGCCTGTCAAATCAGCATTTAAAATGGGGAAATGTTGCAACAAAATGAGACAATTTCACTGTGTTGTGATGATCCTGCACTTTTTCATATTGTTTCCTTTTTGTTTAACAGGAGGTACAGTATGTCTTGTGATAACAGTTTTGCTATCTCAGTGTCCCAAAAGTCATTGAAATGACGCTTGAGGTACAACAAAGATGTCATCTGTCGAGATCAGCCGTCGCAAAACGTGGAAAATGTGCAAGCTTGCAAAGTGCGATACACATAGGTATTTATAGATAAATTAAAAAGAATTAGAAATAAGTTCTCTACAAATATCTTGAAGTTATTCGTATAAGTTGTTTTTTTTTTATAGTGTTTTCATTATTTTGTCTACCCCATTTATATCAACGAGGGTAGGCTAAATAACAGAAACACATCTCTGTATAATGCAATACAGTTAAACAGCACCATGAACTAGATCTTCCAAAATAACCAAAAAGTTGAATCAACACATCTTTAAAAGTGAATATTGTTACAATATTTTGATTCGGTCAGTTTGGTCAAGTTTGTATTGATACTACTGTCCCTTGCAGTGGTAGAAGCTGAACATTTAAACCATTTAAACTGTAGGCTACTTTTAGCTAACAATTTCAACCATCACTTTTAGCCGACTACAATTTTTAAGCCAGCTATTTCAACTATGTATCCCATGCTACCCTCACCTATAGCTAACTAGTTCAACTTCTCCTATCCTGTGATTATAACTAGCTACTGTTACTGTGACTATACATTTACTTAGGATCAGCATCACATACATTTTCAAATATTTTTTTTTCTTCCAATGAGTTAAGCTACTTCACAAGCTTTCCAGTTGAGTCCTAGAATCCCTGCAATAGCCGGAGTTGATGTGATACGATTGGGAGGTTAACAACAGCTACTGAATGGACTGAGATTGGTTTGTTAAATGCTGTTTCCAAGCCTTTACGTTTTTCATTTACCTTGTAGGAGATCCTAACCCCTGTAGGTTGGGAGCAACTGCTCAATAACGCACTAGTGCTATTAAGTAACCACGGCTTTATAATGAAATAGCAATGCAAAAACAAAGCCAAAAGGTTATTTAAAAAAAGAGTGCTTTGTTACTAAAAAAGGCAAAACAGACAAAGCTCTATTTTAGAACGGGAAGAAGGAAAAGGAAATGTACTGTGGATCCCAAGACAATGGAGGAAAAGCATAAGTGCTTCAGAGTGATTTATCAAAGAGAGTGTGGACATTTTCAACCAGTGTGTGGTGACATGGCAGATACAGAGAGAGAAGGCCCAGTCAACAACATGAAGCTCCATGAGCATGAGAGCAAGTTGCGTGTGAGCAGCCGAATGTGTCATCAAGTGTTTGTTTTTGTCAGACTTATGTGGGGTCTTGTGCAATGTGCTCAAGTCTGAATTGTGACTGTATGTGTTTGCGTGTGCATAAATCACATATGGAGTTGGTTATTGTCATCTGGCATCGATTTTTTTGGAGGGCCTTGATGTCCCAATGATTGCCCTCATCACCGATTTCCACCCCCACTGCTTTTAATGCCATTAACGGGAAGACTGCAGTGGTTCTTACTCAGGATCCATAACCAGGAGGCCATAAATGTGCAGTACACGCTGCTGGCATGTGGTACTGCATGTCTCTAAATCCCCTCCATCCTTCCCACACACAACTACACACATTTTTCTCTCTTAAAAGAGGACATCACAGTTCCCAAAAAATGTAACTCTGAGTCAGTGGCGGACTCAGGCTGTCTAAGGGGCAGAGGTGAAAAAATAAAAAGGGCACCAGTTACATGCAGTGGGGTACCACCAGTTTTCTAGCACGTACAGCAGCTTGGAGTGCCCTTTATAAAGTTTTTTTTCCACTGGAAGGACAACCTATGGCACTTTAACATGGTGTCTCCACTGGAAGGACACCCTATTGTACTTTATCACGTTTTCTCTAATGGAAAGAGACACCCTATTGCCCTTTATCAAATTTTCTCTATACTGAAATTACACCCTATGGTACGTTATCATGTTTTCCCCACTGGAACCACACCCTATTGCATGTTATCACATTTTCTACATTGGAAGTACACCCTATTGCACTTTATCATGTTTTCTGCACTGGAAGGACGCCATATAGACACTTTTATCTACCATAGGGGCATCCAAGAGGGCACTTTTGCTGCAGGTTTTTCCAAACATGGGTGCACCAAGGGGGCCAGTCAGTGGCTTTCTTTTAGACTTTTTTCTTTGAAAAATTATTTAAATTGTGGTACTGGACTGCTTCCTGGTGTGAATAAAATACAGGGTCACAAAATAAATCGGAGAGGTCACAGGATCAACAGTGTAGGGAAGCAGAAAATAGCACATTGTGTTGTTTAAAAAAAAATCTAAAACAGCTTTTAAAAATATTCAAATCAAACAAGAATAAAAATGACTTAACGGTAGAATTGGTCACAACCAGTGCAACCACATGCACAACACTGCTTTGTTTTAAAGGATCAAAAGCCAAAAATACTTTACCAACAATATTTCCATCTGAAATGTAGTGTAGAAAAAAAAAGAACAAGTAGAGTAAATGTACCCAAAACAGAGGGGGTCAACAAAAACTGCTTCTCTGCCTTTATTAGAGGATTACATCACTGCTCCATGAACACTCATGTTGCCACATGCAGTAGTAACAAATGTTTCTCATTCCTTTCCTGCTATTCATTCCCCTCTCATCATCCCTCTACCTGTAATGCTTCTTTTTGATAATTTTTTGGGCATTTTTAGACCTTTATTGACAGGACAGATGAAGAAATGAAAGGGAAGAGGAAGGAGGAATGACATGCAGCAAAGGGCCAGAGGTTGGAGTCAAACCCAGGCCCACTGCGTCGAGGAGTAAATCTCTATATATGGGTACCTGCTCTACCAACTGAGCTATCCTAGTGTCCCTGTCATGCTTTTTTTTCATGTCTCTGCACATTTTTCATTTCTTCATTTCATAAACCACAAATGCTCCTTGGTTCCCTTTTCCTCTTCCTTTACATTTCTGAAAAACTCACGTTGCCACAAAGCTCTCTGTCTCTGTCTAATATTTTTAACATTTCTCATTCTCCTGTATATTCTTAACTGGAGAAGGAAGAAGCAAATGCAGCATATCACCAGCATGCCTTATCTTTATGTTGGCCTTTTCTCATCCTCACCTGATAAATTCAGAGGTCTGCTTGACAGTTATCCCATATTTAGTTTCACTGACCTCCTTTTAGAAATGCAGTAGGTTTCTGTCGGATTTGAACAAGTTCAATGCAAAATCACAAAGGCACTCATTTGAAAGTCAAAGGCGATGGACAGGAAAAGCTTTCTGCTTGCTGAACAAGATAAAGAACAGTTGAACAGAGCAGATCATAGCAAAGGGTTACCAGTGTACACATTATCAGCCTGTTCAAGGCCACAGGAGACAGTTTTGGAAACAGTATAAATAACAGTGTGCACAGTATTGCTGGCAGTGTGGGTGCCAAGGCTTCGGATATGTGATGCTTGAGAGTTGAGGCTCGTTCTGAAATGCAAAGCAGTGATGTCTAAACTTTGAATCACCTGAAGTCATGTGACTGACAAGATTTTTGTATCTGCCTGCTGCTTCTTCTCAACCTGCAGCTGGTTGGAACTGGTCTCAACCACAACATCCTCTGTTGCTCTGTTGTAAAAGTACAGCCTCCGGGCGGCCTCTAGTGCACCCAGTAAGAGCGTGCGCCCCATGTAAGCTGAGTCCTTTGCAGCGGTCTGGGTTCGCGTCTGACCTGCAGTCATCCCTCATCTATCCACGGTCACTATCTAAATAAGGGAAAAAATGCCCCAAAAAATAATCAAATCCTGCACAGAGGTCCAATTACATGAAACCTTTTGTCCGCTTTACTTTTGATTGGCTTTGATTTCCTTTCTGCTTGTGTTCATTCTGTTATTATCACACTTTATTCACACATTGGAACAGCACAGTGTGTAGCATTACTGGTAGAAACTCTACATAAAGGAGGGATTTTAGCGTGGCTGTCTGATACTGGAGCTAAATCGGGAAAAAAAAAATGTTGAATTGAAGAATGACTCAGGAGGCAGAAGTCTGTGCATAAAAGTCGGTGGTTTTATTAACCAAGAAATCTCAAGGAAACCGAGGAGAACAAAAGGGAATTAACAAAGAGAAAATACCTTTAATATAATTAAAACAACACAGCCTCACAGCAAGCTGCTACCAACAACTCTCCCACGGTCTATATATACCCCTCCTGGCCCCACCCTAACTGGACTAAACCACTGCATAGGAATTAGGTAAACCAGAGAGGGACATTTCCACCTGATCCTAACAGGAGCAAAGCAAGCAATTGCATGCCAACAATATTTCAAGGTAGGCTACTATTACTAAAGCCTTTCCCTTAGGATAAATCTTATGATCTCCGACCCTTAACTATAGCCAACAGTATCTGGTCACACAGAAAGAGAGTTTAAAGATGTCTCTAAACTGCTCTGACGAAGAGGAAGAGATGACTGGACCCTCCCCGACCCCTTCCTCTTCAGCCCTTCACACAATCGCAATTAGGAAACATCACTGTATGGAAATTATGTTTGATCATACACCTCTAATCATGTTAACTTCCCTTTTTGTTTGATCAGGCTTAGTTCTTCACAACACTGGAAGACATTTTTGTCTGGTTCCTCGTTCACAGAGTGGGATTACAAAATTGCCAAGGTTAGCACTGCACAGACAAGCATAAGCCTTTTTCTTCCTTCCATATCTTATTGATTAAATTAGAAATAAATTGAATAAACTGATGACTCCATCCTGTGTCGGCCTGATGTGAAAAGGTATAGAGGGAACCATCCATCCATCTTCATCCGCTTATCAGGTATCGGGTCGCGGGAGGAGCAGCTCCAGTAGGGGACCCCAAACTTCCCTTTCCCGAGCCACATTAACCAGCTCAGACTGGTGGATCCCGAGGCGTTCCCAGGCCAGGTTGGAGATGTAATCCCTCCACCTAGTCCTGGGTCTTCCCCGAGGCCTCCTCCCAGCTGGACGTGCCTGGAACACCTTCCTAGGGAGGCGCCCAGGTGGCATCCTTACCAGATGCCCGAACCACCTCAACTGGCTCCTTTCGACGCGAAGGAGCAGCGGCTCTACTCCGAGCTCCTCACGGATGACTGTGCTTCTCACCCTATCTCTAAAGGAGACGCCAGCCACCCTCCTGAGGAAACCCATTTCAGCCGCTTGTACCCTGGATCTTGTTCTTTCGGTCATGACCCAGCCTTCATGACCATAGGTGAGGGTAGGAACGAAAACTGACCGGTAGATTGAGAGCTTTGCATTCTGGTGCGATAAATTGAATGTAATACCGCAACCGCTACGCCGATTCTCCGACCAATCTCCTGCTCCATTGTCCCCTCACTCGCGAACAAAGCCCCAAGGTATTTAACCCTTGTGTTGTCTTCCCTTCAACCTTGGAAAAAACATTTTTGACCTTGAAAAATACATTTTTGACGCCTTTTTTTCACAGTTTGTTTTTGCTTTTTCCAACGTTTTAAATTTAAAAAAATTTCTTCTACACATTTTCAGCACTTATTTCTACGTCCCATATTTTCTGATATGAAACAAAAATTTAAAACGGGTCAATGTGACCTGAAGTCAACACAAGGTTAGACTCATTCCCTACCTGGAGAAGGCACTCCATTGGTTTCCTGCTGAGAACCATGGCCTCTGATTTAGAGGTGCTGATCCTCATCCCAGCCGATTCACACTCGGCTGTGAACCGATCCAGTGAGTGCTGAAGGTCACAGGCTGATGTTGCCATCAGGACAACATCATCTGCAAAAAGCAGCGATGAGATCCCCAGTCCACTGAACTGCAACCCCTCCCCACCCAGACTACGCCTCGATATCCTGTCCATAAATACTACAAACAGGATTGGTGATAAAGCGCAGCCCTGGCGGAGGCCAACCCTCACCTGAAAGGAGTCCGACTTACTACCAAGAACCTGGACACAGCTCTCGCTTTGGTCGTACAGAGATTGGATGGCCCTGAGAAGGGACCCCCTCACCCCATACTCCCACAGCATCTCCCGGGGGACCAGGTCATACGCCTTCTTCAGATCCACAAAGCACATGTAGACCGGTTGGGCATACTCCCAGGCTCCCTCCAGGATCCTTGCGAGAGTAAAGATCTGGTCCGTTGTTCCACGACCAGGACGGAATCCGCATTGTTCCTCTTCAACCCGAGGTTCGACTATCGGCCGAACCCTCCTTTCCAGCACCTTGGAGTAGACTTTACCGGGGAGGCTGAGAAGTGTGATACCCCTGTAATTGGCACACACCCTCTGGTCCCCCTTTTTAAACAGGGGAACCACCACCCCAGTCTGCCTCTCTCCTTAGGCACCGTCCCAGACTTCCACGCAATGTTGAAGAGGCGTGTCAACCAAGACAACCCCTCCACAGCCAGAGCTTTAAGCATTTCTGGACGGATCTCATCAATCCCTGGGGCTTTGCCACTGTGGAGTTGTTTAACTACCTCAGCGACTTCCACCAGGGAAATTGACAACAATCCCCCATCATCCTCCAGCTCTGCCTCTACCATAGAGGACCTATTAGTCGGATTTAGGAGTTCCTCAAAGTACTCCTTCCACCGCCCTATTACCTCCTCAGTTGAGGTCAACAGCGTCCCATCCTTACTGTACACAGCTTGGATGGTTCCCCGCTTCCCCCTCCTGAGGTGGCGAACGGTTTTCCAGAAGCACCTTGGTGCCGACCGAATGTCCTTCTCCATGTCTTCTCCGAACTTCTCCCACACCCGCTGCTTTGCCTCTTTCACGGCTGAGGTTGCAGCCCTTCGGTACCTTGCAACTGCTTCCGGAGTCCTCTGGGATAACACATCCCGGAAAGACTCCTTCTTCAGTCGGACTGCTTCCCTGACCACTGGTGTCCACCACGGTGTTTGGGGGTTACTGCCCCTTGAGGCACCTAAGACCACAGCTCCCCAGGTTCCCTCAGGTTCAATGCCCCCAGCCTCCACAGGGATGCACGAAAAGCTTGAGTTGAAAGTCAGTCGGACAGGGGCCTCTTCCAGACGTTCCCAATTTACCCGCACTACCCGTTTGGGCTTACCAGGTCTGTCCAGAGTCTTCCCCCACCCCCTGACCCAACTCACCACCAGATGGTGATCGGTTGACAGCTCCGCCCCTCTCTTCACCCGAGTGTCCAAAACATACGGCCTCAGATCAGATGAAACGATTATAAAATCTTTCATTGACCTTCGGCCTAGGGTGCTCTGGTACCAGGTATACTTATGAGCATCCCTATGTTCGAACATGGTGTTTGTTATAGACAATCCATGACTAGCACAGAAGTCCAACAACAGACAACCACTTTGGTTTAGATCAGGGAGGCCATTCCTCCCAATCGTGCCTCTCCATGTATCTCCATCATTACCCACGTGCGCGTTGAAGTCCCCCAGCAGAACTGTGGAGTCCCCCACTGGAGCCCCATACAGGACTCCATTCAAGGTCTCCAAGAAGGCCGAATATTCCAAACTCTTGTTTGGTGCATATGCACAAACAACAGTCAGAGTTCCCCCCCACAACCCGCAGGCGTAGGGAGGCGACCCTCTCGTCCACCAGGGTAAACTCCAACGTAGTGGCACTCAGCCGGGGGCTTGTGAGTATCCCCACACCCGCCCGGCGCCTCACACCCTGGGCAACTCCGGAGAAGAAAAGAGTCCAACCCCTATCCAGGAGTATGGTTCCAGAACCGAGACTGTGCGTAGAGGTAAGCCCCACCAGATCCAACTGGTAGCGTGCCACCTCCCGCACAAGTTCCGGCTCCTTCCCCAACAGAGAGGTGACATTCCACGTGCCCAGAGCCAGCCTCTGCCGCCCGGATATGGTCCGTCGAGGCCCCTGACCTTCACCGCCACCCATGTGGCAGCGCACCCGACCCCAGCGGTTCCTCCCACAGGTGGTGGGCCCATTGGATGGAGAGAGGTGCCACGTAGCTTTTTCGGGCTGTGACCGCTGACGGGTCCTCCATCTGGGCCTGGCTCCAGACAGGGGGCCCGGGCTTCCTCCGGGCAGGGTCACTCTCTTCCTCGATTTTTCATAGGCTTTTTGAACCATTCTTTGTCTGGCCCTCACCTGAGACCACTTTGCCATGGGAGACCCTACCAGGAGCACCAAGCTCCAGACAACACAGCCTTCAGGTTCATAGGGACACACAAACCTCTCCACCACGATAAGGTGATGGCTCCCGGAGAGGAATTTTTATTTGTAGATCAGTTTGCGGAGTTGATTATATTAAAATTATGCATAAACACTACACAGCCATTACACATAACACTCAGATATGATATTTGATGTATTTCACTCCAAAGACATGGACTTTTGTCTGTGGACAGGGGTGTCCAAATACTTCTGACTATAGGGTATGTTGAGTAGCAGTGAATCAGAGCTTAGACTGTACACATTCTACTTCTTTCTTTATAGCTCCCCCATTTGGCTGAAACTAGAATTGCAACAGGGTTCACCATTTGGACCACAGAAATACAGTATGCGTGTAATTAACTCTCACAGTGCAGGAGACAAAAACAAATACAAGATTTTTAGAGATTTGTTGTTTAATAATTATTATTTTAATACTTTTCTTAAAAAAATGATGTACTCCATAATCTGAACAAGATGAATCTATTGACCTCAATACCTCACTCGCCAACATACCAACAGGTTGATCTGGGTAAGATAAATCAAGAGAAAAATAGCAAAGGGAAAAAGAAAACAAAATAAACTCAAAACAATCAAATATGAAAACATAAAAGAATAAAACAAAAAAGCAATTATAGAATCAAAAACAGGATTGAAGCTTGGGTGAGGAGGATGGAGGCAGGGAGGGGAGCGAGGATGGAGGAGGCTGCGAGGGTTTTGGAGGAAGTGGCGCTGCTCGGTTGCTAGGTCTTGATGGTTGCTGGGGAAGAGCATTGTGGATCGCTGCAAAACACAAGAAGAGAGGGATGGAAAATATGAGTTTTTTTTCCTTTTAAGACAAAAAAAACTGTTGTAACTTTATCTTTAAAAAAGCAGCAAGCAAAAAATTTAATTCCGGGATGAAATGTTTATACAAATCAAAAGCATTTGTGCTGAAACAATGATTCAATTAATTGATTGACAGATACTTCATCTAAAAAAATTCTGATGATCACAATTCTTTAAGTGATTTAAAAACTTGAATATTGTTTGGCATCAGAATGAAGTTGCGGATTACTTGCGGCCCCTACCGGTCGGTTTAGAGGGGTCAGCAGTCAATGACGGTATAAAACAAAGCAGTCAATAAAATAGGTTTTCAAAAAATGTGTTTGTTTGTGTGTGTGAGGTTTGGTACCCAGCCCTACCCACAACTACTTTAGACCTGTTGGAAGGATTGTGAAATGTCCAACAATGGTAAAACAGGCCTGTAGCAATCGAGATTTGATTTAACGATACATGTTTCATGCTAGATGTAGCTGATGAAGAGGGCAAACCAGCACAGACAACATAAGAACTGTACATACAAATAAAACGTCAACTAGCACCAACTCAATTCTTGATTGGCCAAAAGGCACATACAGTTGTGCTCAGAATAATAGTGTGTTTAAAAAAGTGAATAATGCTCAAAATCCTTACCTTTATTTTTTGCTTTATTTTTGTGTTATACCTTTACAGAAAGTGAAGAAAAAGGAATATTAGGCTGTTAAAAAAAAAATAGCAGTATTTGCATTTTTCTTTACAAACTCAAACATTTACTGTATAAACTGAAAAATGTCTCAAGGGTTTGCTTTACTTTGAATCACTGCACTAATATTTAGTTTCCCTATTAACCTATTCAGTATGTCTTTTTTTCAGCAATGGGACTTTGCGGGGGCTTCTAGCTGATAGCTTTGCTTCACGTAGCCTTCTTCTGATCGTAACCGTACTCACAGGTAACTTTAAGTCTTTTTTGATTTTCCTGGCGCTGATCATTGGTTGAGCATTTGCCATTTTGGCTATTCTTCGATCCATTCGTATAGTAGTTGACTGTTTTTTTCCCACGTCGTTCAGGCTTTGGATGCCATTTCAAGGCATTTGAAATCATTTTTCGCTGAGCAGCCTATAATTTTCTACACTTCTTTATATGTTTTCCCCTCTCCAATCAACTTTTTAATCAAAGTCCGCTGTTCCTCAGAGCAATGTCTGGAACGACCCATTTTGCTGAGTATTTCATTGCATGCACAACATTTGCTTCCTTCCTTCCTTAAATATGGGCCATTATTGACACCTGTTTCTTGACAGAATCAATCACCTCACTAATTGAACACAACACTGCTATTATTTTGAATATGCCCCTTTCAATTACAGATTAAATTGCAGCATGCAGGTCATGACTGTTGGTTTTCTATGACTCTACAATACTTACTAGTAAATTATTTGCCATTTAGAAATATCACTTATACCAAAACAATTGATTTATGAGGTTAGTGATGTTGGACTGCTATTATTTTTAACACAACTGTACAAATCAAATCATTCAACAAGCATTCTCAGACGGGTGCAAGAGAACGATGACGTCATTTATGATACGATGATGCCCGAACTGACAAGCGCGTTGTTATATCTACTTGCCCGACATGCCCTTTTATTTGCCTCGGGCCATGGAGCAACCCTAATAGTTGATCCCTGCATCCTAAACTCATACCAGGCTCCCGTCTGCCCCCTCGGCGTCCCTTGGCGACAACAGCAATCTCCTCCTCCTCCTGGGGCATCTGTGTGATCTTCTGGAAAAAGACCTTTTCCAAGGCCTCCGCCATTAGGACAATATCATCCCCAGGCTAAACACACAAACACAACATATGCACACATTTAGAATGCATAAGCTCTTTATGTGCAGATGCTTTCCTTGAGTAGCATAATTTGTGACCTGAACTTTTAAGTTCAGGAAAGTCACGTGACTAGACGTTATGTGGACAGTGGCTGACCTTGCTGCAGTTTGTGAACATTGTGTTGAAGTCTTGGATACACTCATGGGCATTCCAGTAGTAGTGGTTCTCCAAACGTTTTTTTATCGTGCCCATGTCCATAGGTATCTTGATGATCTTGTAGTAGTCCTTAAGTGAGACGGAGAGCAGGTAGAAAGTATTTGATTAGTATCTTGTCTGGACGAAAGTAAATGAAGCATGTGAGAAAAGACACAATGTATGTGTATGCCTTTTGTTTTTAAACTCTCATTCTCTGTCATCAGTTCAAAATACACGATTCATGTGTAATTAATCACTTGTACACATCAGCGGTGCAATAGCCTGGCACTCTGGTGATATTCTATATTTTTCTTTGTCAAGAAATCGCATGAAAACACCACAATCAACAATGAAAGTACCTCCGGTCGCGCACTTTAAATCCTAGCGCCCCAGCAAGATCTACGTCATTTTGACGTCACATTGTCGACGCGACGACTGCAAAGAGGCCTTTACAGTTCCAGGTATTTTTCAACTAGTTTCTCCTTTTTGACTGTGACAGCTACAAGACCACAGAAGAAGTACTACTTTCTTTCCAGTGAAGAAGTCAAGTCAGCTGTCACAATGCACTAACTAAGGAAGCAAGTCTGAATAAAATGCAGCTTTTTCTGCTGAATAAAGAAAAAAAACATATTGCAGCTATTTTGATGCTATTAAGTGTTTTGGATTTTGATTACAGGCACACACGCGCACACACACACACACACACACACAGGTAAACCGAGTTTGATGGCATCAACAGGAGCTTGGAAGGGCCATGCAAAGTGGTGTTTCCACAATGTCTTCAACACATCTTTCAGCAGGTAATGAAAAAGAGCAAAATCATAAAAAAAATCAAATAATAAAAAAAAAAAATCAATCGAATTTAGGTCCAAACACCAGCCAAAGTTTACATTTACAAACACACAAACCGAAACCTCCGTACCTGTAGCTGGTTGGTCTGTCGTTTGGGTCTGGAGGGGTTCCATGCTTCAGGGGGTGGAGGGTTGAAGGCGAGAGGCGGTGGGGCAGAGGGAGGGTTCTGGCTGCTGCCAGCCTCCAGTCCGTCTCCCATCGCAGAGGTGGGTTGCAGTGACTGAGCCGACGGTTTGAGCAGATAGGACCTGGCAGGGGCAGGTGGGACTGGGGGGACCCCCCTCAGGCCATTACACTCCTTGCTCGACTCTCTGGAAGGACAGGCATCAAAAGCATCATCGCCACTGGCACTACTATTGCTACTATGACAGTGCTCATTAGTGAAGCCAACTAGGGATGTCACGAGAACCAATACTTGCGATACCTTTCGATTCTAAAACACAGACGATGCCCATTTTTTTGAAGCACCGTGAGCACCGATGCCAGTGTTAGCATTGGTGCTGCGCCTCTTCTGGAACTGATGGGGGCAGTATACGCTTCTGAGTGTTCCAGTCAATACTTACATTCAGAAGTAGGAGGTCACGAACAAGTGGAACTACACATGGCATAGACAGCCGAAGTCACACCCTTCTACTTCCGGTCCATGGGACCTATCTTTCGAAAAAATATGAACAAGAGTCAATGGAGAGATAATTATTTTTTATATTATACGTCTGTGTGTATCGTACCAGGGATGTAACGTTACTCAAATGAGCAACGGATCTTGCTCGTTCCTTTTGCTTATCTGCTGAAAACACTTCACTGGATGAAACACATTTCAGGTAAGATAACATTACATGTGTTGTGGAACAGAGCTAAGCTAGCTAGCAAGTTGAGCATCAAGCTAAGTGACGTAAATTGTGAGAGATGAGATTCACACAAAACTAAGCGGTCATATGACAATCCTAAGGCTAACGTAGACTTTCTTCGGTTGAAAAATTCTTTTAAATTGACGATCATCATATTTGTAATCCATGGCTCAATTCAAAAGGGATCAAAAAATAATTTGCCTCTCCCCCGTTCACTGGAATGTGTCTGGGGACACTAGTTGACATTGATATTTTTCAAATATTTAAAAAAAGAAGTTCATGTTTCAAGTTCAAGTACATGGAATCTTAGAAAATCCTTTTTTTTTACCGTGGTATTGAAATTGGCATCGAGAATCGTGTTATTTTACTCGTATTGGCACAGACTACTGAATTTTTGGTATCGTGACACCCCTAAAGCCAACTCCGATTTAAATTTCTCAAGATATAAACCACAGTCAGCCTCGTTATCACAACTCAAATCTGAAACCAACCCACAACCACATGGATCCTTCATCCTCTCTATCTCCGTGTCAGTGTCTGTATGTTTCTTTAAAACGTCTGCTTCAATGTAGGGCTGGGTAATATATATCGATATTATATCGATATATGAGGCTAGATATCGTCTTAAATTTTGGATATCGTAATATTGTGATTTGACACAAGTCTTGTCTTTTCCTGGTTTTAAAGGCATACAGTAACATTATGTCAATTTCTGAACTTACCAGACTTACTAGCAGTGTTATAAGTTGCATTCACCACTCTCATTTTGTGAAAGCACCAATAGTCAACATTACAATATCGCCATTGATGTATTTGGTCAAAAATATCCTGATATTTGATTTTTTCCATATCACCCAGCTCTACTTCAATGGCATTGGCATGTGAGAGGGAGATAACTTGGCAACGTAGAGTTTTACCTTTAGGCTAAACAGGGAAACATCCATTGATGTTGGCATGGCATATGCAGAAGATCATTTTTCTGATTCTTAATGGTCAGTGTTTATGTTGATGTAGGCTGATAGCTTTAAAACAATAACATGTCAATAACATCTACCATCCCAATTCTATTCCAAATCAATCAAATGACTTGAGCTCTCAGTTACAGTTGTCAGAAAAACATTTGAAATGTATGTACATAAGTAAGAATTAGTTTTTATTATATTCAGTACAATGCTAGTATTATCAGCATGTTGTCCATCTGGCATTGGCAATTCATTCCATGTTTGGAATTTCACTATCTGTGATCAAAATATTAGAACCATTTTAAACACTGGACCAGAGACAAGGCAGAGTCTACGTTGTAGGTACCTTGCTGTGGCTGCCCTGCCGGCACAGGCAGCACAGGATCTCCTTGAAGGTCCTTCTCATGTCAGTGTCCCTGAAGGAGTAGATGATGGGGTTGAAGAAGGAGTTACACTCGGCCAGGACCAAGAAGTACTTCTCGAAGCGCAGCACCTCACACGCTTCACAGCCCAGACCGTCGAGCAGCAGGATGACCAGGCCGGGCGTCCAGCAGAACACAAAACAGCCTGGAGGGAGATCACGGGTACATAAGGTCATTAGAAATCTTGTAATAACATTGGAACTACAAAATAAAAGGCGTGGCTAGTGGCAGATAAAATAGGAGGAAAGACAATTATATACAGATATAGCTGTAAAGAATGTGAAGAAATGGGGGGCTAGCTAAGGGAGAAAGGGAATACACACACACACACACACACACACACACACACACACTTCTCGTGTGTGTGTGTGTGTGTGTGTATGTATGGACTTATCTAACTCTGGGGGATACGGTGAATAAGCTAAAGTCCCAATAAGTCTGCATGTTCCTTTAAGGAGCTTTACAGGGTCAGGCTACAAATGTTGATTGAACTGGTGTGTGTGCTTCCTCACCCAGGATCATGAAGACAGTCTTCATCAGGTTGAACACTGTCTCTTTGTGTCTCATCTGGGTGGTGTGCTGTGACATCTGCTTGCTCGTGTGTCTCACATAGACAAAGATCCGGGTGTAGACAGCCACCATGATGAAGAAGGTCAGCAGGTTAAGAACCCCCCAGAACACCAGGTAGCTGCGGCTGAACATCGGCGCCATGGTGGAGCAGTTCTCCAGGTCGCACAGGCAGTGCCAGCCCATGGTGGGAACCAGTCCCATGACGATGGCCACCAGCCAGATGCACATTATGATGATGAAAACACAACGGGTGCTCATCTTACTGTGCAGCTGCATGTTGAAGATGGTTTGGTGACGCTCCACGGCCACAGCCATGAGGTTGAGGACGGAAGCTGTCAGGCTGGTGTCGATCAGCCCCTGTCGCACAAACCACTGATGCTTCGACAGCTTAATGGTCCACGGACCGGTATGAAACATCAAGTGGAGGTAGGAGACACCTGGAAGAAGAAAGTGGGGGTTTAACAAATAAAAAAGAACTTTTTTTTTTTTTTTTTAAATCACATTTGTTGCACAGATGCGACGTTGCATGACGGAGCCTGAGTGAGTTGCAGTACATCAAATATCTAAGCCAACATAGGGTTAAACTCACAATGTGCATGGAGAGAGTAGTACATGGAAAAAAGTCCATTTCCCTTAAAACTAAACTTTCTTCTTAACATTATTAAAACATAATTTTAATGTGAACACAGATTATAGCAGAGAAGAGAGCCACATTTGTGGTGTGGTTAAATGTGTTAAAATGTGTGTGTGATTTACAGTACATTCCCTTTCTCCCTTAGCTAAGCCCCCCCACTTCCTCACATTCTTTACAGCTATATCTGTATAGAATTGTCTTTCCTCCTATTTTATCTGCCACTAGCCACACCTTTTATTTTGTATTTCCAATGTTATTACAAGATTTCTAATGACATTATGTACCCGTGATCTCCCTCTCCCTCCAGGCTGTTAAATGTTAAAATGTAGAGCGCTCACCACCTTTTCTATTAAAACCTTGTGAAGAAGGCAGCCAGGCTACCTGGCAAGTTGTAACACTTTAAGGGCCCTATTTGAACAATCTGAAGTATCAAACGCGAAACGCAAGTAGCTTTGTGGGCGGATCTCAGGCGCTGTTGCTATTATACCGGCAGGATAAATGAGTTTTGCGCCCGACGCAAATCTAAAATGGGTTGGTCTGAAGTAGCTAGGTGTGGTTTGGGCGTAACGTGCGATAAACCAATCAGAGCGTCATCTCACATTCCCTTTAAGAGCAGGCGCGCTTGTTCCATGGCGGATTGCTATTATGACGGCAGATTTTCTTGGCGCAATGCCAGCGGGAGCTGTCCGGGATGCGGCAAAGTAATAAATGCCCGTCTTGACCGGGTGGCGATGTTGCTGCGGCCTCTCGAGCGCAACTCCTCAAGTCTGGAGAGGATTGCTGCAGCCATGGAGCGTGGGCCTCCAAACGCACCACCTGCTCCCCCAACTCCATCTCCATCCACCCGCTCCACCAGGAGCACATCGCGCATTACCACTCCCGGATCCTCAAGTGTCCAATCCTGCTGTAGCTCAACATCACGTCTCCTTAAGTCCTTTAATATTTCCTCATTTATGTCATCAACACATCCATGATTCATGGAAATGTTGTGTAAAACACAACAAGCCACAAAGAACGCTGCGACTTTTTGAGGACTGTACTGTAAAGTGCCTCCTGACCTATCCAAACACCTGAAGCGCATTTTCAGTAATATTTTTCCTTGTAATTATGCATGGTTTCCAAAAATGGGAACTGCTGCGTCCGTGTAGATGAGAGAAGCAAAGTGTATGCGTGTTGTGCACACGCTACATTATGGCCAAGCATGCGCCCTTAAAATAGCATCTGAATAACGCAGCACTGACTTTAGACTAGGTTTTTTTTGTTTTCTGAAACTGCACTGTTTGCGCCTGAACACGCCTCCTCTTTTCGCTGAACCGCCCCCGGGAGCGCAAATTCATTCCCTAATTTACCGACGTGCGTCTGTGGAAGGAAAAGTCCGCTATGCGTCGGGTGCAAAATAGGAATGATACATGCGTCGGTGTAGACAGTCAATTGCGCTGGGTGCAAGATAGGGCCCTAAAACTTTATTTTAAAACGTGTTAATAGACCGCATGGAGATGTACAGTGCCGAAAGTCAGATTAGCACTTAGGACAGTTAATTGTAGAATATGTATAAAACAGCGACAATTTCTTTTTTTCTCTATTCAAAGGCTACAGTCTGCAGCAAACCTCATACCCCAATCCAGCGTGGTGAAGTACCGAACCAACACAATGAAAAATCTGAGTTTCTGCAGGGTTAAGAAGTTAAATTAGTACTTGGTCAACAATCATACTGGAAAATGTATGATGAAAACCCAGGAAAGATGATATGGGTTCCTACCTACTGTAGTGAACAGCAGTGACAGTGTTTGCTGTAGGTCTGACTGAAACATCACATAAAAGTATTTAACAGCCTCCTGCAGCACAATCCACTGTCTTTTTAATTTTCCAAGGCCTTTTTTTTGAGGGATTCAATGTTTTAGGACCTGCATATACCCTAAAGGTGTGTCACTGTCCCACTGCTGTGATTTCTGACTGAACTGTAGCAGCACTGAAACTTGATACAAAAAACTAAAAATATCAGATGTGACAATGCAGTTTAAATTAGACCTGGTTTGCTGTATATTTAAATAATTTGTATTACTAGTAGTTACAACAAGAACATAGAAGTACATAAAGTAAAACAATTGTACCCGAGAAGAGGTCAGCCAGAGCCAGGTTACCCAGCAGGTAATAGATGGGATAGTGAAAGCGTCGGTTTCTAAAAATGGTGCCCATGACCAAAAGGTTGGAAAAGATGACAATGAAGCAGACCATCATGCCCAGACTGACAATCACATAGTCACGGCTGCGCCAGTGGTCGCTGATGTTCTTGCCACTCTTCTCATAGAAAAAAACGACGGTCCGGTTGTAGTAGCATCCCTCGATGTCATTGGTGAGTGTATCCATGTTGAAATAGACCGTGGACGTGGGATCAGAGAAGAGCTGGAGAGGACAGAGAGGTGAGCAGCGTTGCAGACAAGAAGCACAGGGGAAGGTCTAGGTCGCCATTCAGACTCGCCCTCTCTGGTGGGATGGAGATCGGCATGCCATCAGCTGGACAGATGGAGGACTGGAGGGATCCAGTCTGAGTCTGAGGCCTTCACTGTACGGCTGTCTGGGACTCCACTGATCTTCAACCTGTGGAAGTTTAAAACAATATGTGAATCTTTCAATCTGTGTTCACGCTGATAATAGCTGCAACACAGTAGAAAAACCAGCCAATCAGCCCACAGTGCAGAGGTCCAGAAAAGTCATAGACGTTAATTAGCCATTTACATGCCATGAAAACTAATCTATTTCTCGATCTATCTATTCATTTATCAGAAAAAAAGCCTAACACGCTTATGTTCTAGCTTCTCAAATATTAGAACTTACAGCTTTTAATTGTCTTACAATATATTTTAGTCTTATTGGTCAGACATATTGTGACAACTTGGAAGATCTCACCAGTTTGCATCAGCTGTTCCTCATGGTTTCAGCGCAATTTCATTTTTGTCTCAAATCGTAGGCATCTCTCCTTGATCCACTAGCTGCCTGCCCCCTGAGTACACTGTGAAAAAGCCCAGTCTTGGCAGACAACACAGGGGTTGTAAACGTCAAACAAACACTAGAGGCACAGGCGGAACTATTAAATATCAGATCTCTGTCTTCTAAAGCAGTACTAGTAAACGATTTGATATCAGATAATCAATTTGACCTATTCTGTCTTACCAAAACATGGCTGGGCCATGAAGAATATGTTAGTCTAAATGAAGCCACTCCTCCCAGTCATAATAATACTCAAATTCCACGAGGCTCAGGCCGAGGAGGCGGAGTTGCAGCCATATTTGATTCAAGCCTGTTAATTAATCCTAAACTAAATTATAACTTGTTTGAAAGCCTTGTTCTTAATCTTCAACATATAACATGAAAAACATTACAGCCAATTATATTTGTCGTTTACTGAGCTCCAGGTCCGTATTCAGAATTTTTATCTGAATTCTGAGTTTTTAATCATATGTAGTCCTTAAATCAGACAAAGTACTTATTGTAGGTGATTTTAATATCCATGTGGATGTTGACAGAAATAGCCTTAGTATTGTGTTCAACTCACTACTAGATTCAACTGGTTTTAGTCAGAGTGTGACTATAAGGCCACTCACTGTTTTAACCACACCCTCGACCTTGTGCTGGCATATGTCATCAAAATTGAAGATTTAATAGTATTTCCACAGAATCCTTTATTATAAGACCATTTTTTAATAACTTTCAAATTCTTACTACCCGACTATATGAAATTAGATAAAAGCTTCTACCCTAGATGCCTATCTGACAGTGCTATAGCTAAATTTAAGGAAGCTATTCCAACAGCATTTAACTCAATGTCGTGCTTTAATATAACAGAGGACCTTTATGTTAACTTTAGTCCCTCCCAAATTGATAATTTTGTAGACGGTGCTACAGCCTGCCTACAGATGACTTTAGACTCCGTTGCTCCCCTCAAAAAGAAGATGATGAAGCAAAGGAAACTAGCACCTTGGTATAACTCCCAAACTCGTGAATTAAAACAAACCTCGCGAAAACTTAAAATAAAATGACCTTATGTATGTATGAAAGTAAATGGCGTTCCACCAAATGGAAGAATCTCGTTTAGATTGCCAAGACAGTCTGAAAACCTATGGGAAGGCCCTCAGAAATGCCAGATCATACAATTACTCATCATTAAGAGACGAAAATAAGAACAACCCAAGGTTTCTTTTCAGCACTGTAGCCAGGCTGACAGATAGCCACAGCTCTATTGAGCCATCTATTCCTATAGCTCTGAGTAGTGATGACTTCATGAGCTTCTTCAATGATAAAATAATAACAATTAGAGATAAAATTCATCACCTTTTGCTCTCAACTTCTAACGGTTCACTTTTAAACGCAGGACTGCTAGAAAGAATGACAAGACCTGACATATACTTAGACTGCTTTTATCCTATAGACCTTCAACAACTAATGCTAAAGGTCTCCTCAGCAAAGTCATCTACCTGTCTTAGATCCCATCCCAACGAGGCTACTTAAGAAGCGTTACCCGTGGTAAACACTTCATTACTAGATATGATCAATATGTCTTTATTAACAGGTTATGTACCGCAGTCATTTAAAGTAGTTGTGATAAAACGTCTTCTGAAAAAAACCCACCCTCGATCCTGAGGTCTTAGCCAACTATAGACCTATATCTAACCTTCCCTTTCTCTCCAAGATCCTTGAGAAGGTAGTCGCTAATCAGTTATGTGACTTTTTACATAGGAATAGTCTATTTGAGGACTTTCAGTCAGGCTTTAGAAAGCATCATAGCACAGAGACGGCACTGGTGAAAATTACTAACGACCTTCTAACTGCTTCAGACAAAGGACTTGTCTCCGTACTTGTCTTATTAGATCTTAGTGCTGCATTCGACACTATTGACCATAACCAGTCCCTCCAGAAAAACGTGATTATGCGATCGCATAATTCAATGCAAATTCAGCCAAAGTCTGCATATTTATGCGGGGGCCACATAAATAAAATATAAAATCCTGGATGACCTACAATTTTCTGATGTTAAACTCAAACAAAACTGAAGTTATCGTGCTGGGCCCTAAACACCTCCAAACCTCATTATCCAAAGATATAGTTACTCTGGATGGTATTGCCCTGGCCTCCAGCACTACTGTCATTTAAGTTATTTTTCATCAGGATATATCCTTCAATGCCCACTTAAAACAAAGAACATCAAGAACATCTTTTTAACATTGCCAAAATTAGGCACATCCTGTCTCAAAACGATGCTGAAAAACTAGTCCGTGCATTCGTTACTTCCAGGCTGGACTACTGTAATTCTTTACTATCAGGTTGCCCAATTAAGTCCCTTAAGACTCTCCAGTTGATCCAGAATGGTGCAGCGCATGTTCTGACAAGAACGAAGAAAAGAGATCATATTTCTCCAGTATTAGCTTCTCTGCATTGGCTTCCTGTAAAAGCCAGGATTTAATTTTAAATCCTTCTCCTGACCTACAAAACTCTAAATGGTCAAGCACCATCATATCTTGAAGAGCTCATAGTACATTATTGTCCCAGTAGAGCACTGCGCTCCCAGAATACAGAGTTACTTGTGGTTCCTAGAGTCTCAAAGTAGAATGGGCCTTCAGCTATCAGGCTCCTCTCCTGTGGAACTAGCTCCCAGTCCAGGTCTGGGAGTCAGACACCGTCACCACATTTAAGAGTAAACTTAAAACTCTTCTCTTCGATAAAGCTTATAGTTAGGGAGTGAGGAGTTGCAGCGTCCGCCTAGCCCGGCCCACCTGCTTCTCGTCATAGTCGTCGTTATGCTGTTATAGTTTTAGACTGCCGGGGGACTTCCTTCCTTTGACACATTGAGCTTCTCTCTCCTCTCTCTTTCCATTTGTGTGCATCCATGTCCCAGAAATGCTTGTTACTAACCTAGCTCTGGGGAGCTTATTCCCTGGAGTCCTTATGTTTTTTTTTGTTTTTTTTCGCCCAGCATGCTTCCTTGGATTAAGGTGGCACCAAAATCATGGTTGCAGCTGTTACACCCCGTTACACCCTGCTACGCTCTGCTGTGCCCTGCTACGTCCTGTAACGCCCTGCAGTGCCCTACTATGCCATGAACTACTACAACTACTATTTCTAGTCATAGTTCCATTATCTTTATTGTGACTATTATTGTCACTATTCATCACACCCCCAACCGGCACCTTCAGACACCGCCTACCAAGAGCCTGGGTCTGCCGAGGTTTCTTCCTAAAAAGGGAGTTCTTCCTCGCCACTGTCGCACTAAATGCTTGCTCTTGGGGGAATTACTAGAATTGTTGGGTCCTTGTATATTATAGAGTGTAGTCTAGACCTACTCTATCTGTAAAGTGTCTTGAGATAACTCTGGTTATGATTTGATACTATAAATAAAATTGAATTGAATCAAGGAAAGATGCCTACGAATTGAGACAAAAATGAAATCGTGCTGAAACCATGCAGGAACTCATATTGCACCTTTAATCCCTTAAAATAAAACCTTTACGCTTAATTCGCTACCGACGGCTCCTTACAGCTCAGCCTCCCTGAAAACTCCGGATCACCCCACTTCGACCTCTCAGCTGTTCACAGACATCGGTCCACCCACAACTCCCGCTGGATTGCTGTAATGATAGTGGCTGGCTGCTAGCTGGCTGGGGGCTGACTGTGGATGTGTCTGCGGGGCTGTTGTCAGCTCTCATCCCGACTGAAACCTTGCAGCGCCGGGAGAGTGAGGCAGACAGACAGGGGTGTGCTAGCTGGCTTAATTACCATTAGATTATTCATCTATCTATCTATCTATCTATCTATCTATCTATCCATCCATCCATCCATCCATCCATCCAGTTAACGTTACTGATGAATTCGTGGGTTAGCCCAGAATTGTTAACCATGGTCAAAACAATCGTACTAAAAATAACTGAGCGTGTTGAACGATGTCATAATCTTATGTTATTAGGGGTGCACGATTCAGAAAATGTCACGATTCCATATTTATTTTTAGGCTCAATATTCAATTCAAAATCGATTTGATTCAAAAACGATTTTCAATTAAAAAAAAAAACAAACAGTATGTAAATGTGGTTACTTTTCCCATGTGATTGCAGTATACATACAATTTAAAAGAAAAGAAACACAACAAATGAAATGTAGTTTGATATTACTTTATATGACTTCATACAAAAATAAACTTTTGCAACTAAAAACTGCAAAGTGCCAAGCTTTGGCCAGCTTTCAAATACGTTTAACTCAAGTATAAAATAAAACTGTTAAATACAAAGAGCTTTTCGTTCAGGGTTCAGTGGGAGTTTAGAGCATTGAAAGACGTGCGTTGGTTGACTGGCATGTTAGGTACTTTAGGTTGTTCGTCAACGTCTTCAATGTTAATCTCTGGGTGATGGCGTACCATGCGAGTTCTCAAGTTTGTGGTGTTTCCAAAATACTTAACTTTCGCTTTGCAAAGCCTGCATATAGCATGATTCATATTAAGTTGCATCTTCCCCTCGAGGTTATAAAAGCCGAAATGTGCTCAAACTCTCGCCTTCAATGAGGATGGAGCAGGTTGAATAATTCTGGAGGTTTGCACCGACTAAACTACTTCTGCTGCACTCGTTCTTCTCTTGATTATGACAAGAGTGCCCAGGCGTCAGTGTGAATTCGACGCAGCGCCATCTATGGGAATGGTGAGCTAAACTCATTTCAGGACAATAGTATACACGCCATTACAAAACGAAAAAAAGGAATAGATTTTTGGAATTCTATGAATCAATTTTGAATCGCGACACGAATGTGAATCGATTTTTTTGCACACCACTATATGTTACCCACCAAGAATTAGCTAACGTTATAGACCAATCATTAGCATTAGCTACTTGTCAACTAGCACCTTTATAGTAGGCTAACCTTAAAGCATCACCAAAGCAATTTTCTTCTTTGGTCCCCCCTTTTGGTTGGAAGCGGAATTGTCCATTACCAATACCATTCTCATAAAGACAAAGCTTTCAAAAATCTGTGTGTTTTAGACATAATTAATAATTTACCTTTATGACTAACTAGGGCTGTGTATTGGCAAGAATCTGGCGATACGATACGTATCACGATACATGGGTCACGATTCAATATATTGCAATATATTCCGATACTGTACATAAGGCGATATATTGGGATTTTTTAAAAGTATAATTTTAGAAAAACTAATATTTAAAAAAAAGACATGATGTTCATGAAAGTCAAAAGAAGTTTACTTTAGGTAAACAATTCAGTACACAGAAAATCAAACTGCCAATTTGGGATTGTGGTTCACAGTTTCCCTAAAGGCCCTGACACACCAACCCCATTATCAGCCGTCGGACAGTCTGGTGAGGTCAGTGACTCGAGTCTGTTCGGTGCGTTCCGTGCCGTCGTCAGTCGGAGGAGCTGTCGACCTTCATTTGGGCCGATTTGACATGTTGAATCGGAAGGCGGGCGGTCGGACTGATTGGTGGAGCGATAACCCGGAAATGACGAGTGGGATGAGCCTGACTGACGTCTCTCAAAATCTGACGAAAATCTTTTAAACTGACCTTTGTCGATCTGAAATGAAGACAGATTCAGCAACTGCATGGCCTATTTCTCGCTTTAAATGTTTTCAGAAACACGTTTCGGTGAACTATCTTCATAAAATATGAGATCGTATTCCGAACAAAGCCGCCATTATGCCCAGTTGTAAAATCCAGGAGCAACCAGACCCACGTGATGCATTCGTCCAATCAGCTGCCGGTTTTCATTTTTTGGGCAACAATACAGTAGCGCCACCTCCAGTTATGGAGACGTATTACTCGCGCACGCTCAAGTCAGTGTCGCTTCAGTGTGTTCTGAGGCACTTTTCTGACCAACTCGAGGAGGCAGTCAGTCCGACTGCCTTTTCTGCTGAAGGTCGGTCGTCGGGTTGGTGTGTCAGAGCCTTTAAATTTCCCCTTAACCGCTGAATCGGAAGCTGCGAATCGGAAGCCAACTTCAGCGTCGTTTTATTGCATGGCTGTTCTGTAGGCTCCTAAATTGCATTCGACTGTAGGCCTACAGATAACTAAAAAACTGGCAACACGTGCACTGTAAAATGTGAATCATAAAAGCATATGTTATTTATTTGTCTATCTTGCCTGAAACCAGGACACATATCCTTGTGTACTTCCTTTGAGCAATAGCCTATGGGTTACACCCAGATAGATTCCAAACTAAAAAAATCATAAACAATATATTGAGTGGAAAAAAAGATAACGCCGCTTTTGTAGAAGATAAGACAAGTCGCTCGCCTGCATTACAAGACCATTTGGGAGAAATTGGCATGGTTAAAATGGCAGTGTTGAGGATGTTCAGGCTGCAATAAACACCAGACTCCTTCCAGCCAGTGCAGATGGCTCAGCACGCTGTTGGGAGCACACATTTCAAGCTCACAGGAGAGGCATTTTAAAAAAATATATAGGCTAGGCTACAGGGGAGAACAAATTAAGCTTACCTTTTATGGTATACGTGCAGTTTAGTGTCCTAAATTCCCCATACAATGTCCTTAATTAATTATGAACCTGCTAAACCACCTGTGCTACCCTAACCTGTCTCAAATAAGACCCTCATCATTTGGGACACTCAGTTTTTTGAAAATAATTTGGGACACTAAACTGCATGTAGCCTAAGCCACCTTTTATTGTGTCTGTGAACTCGTTTATCAGGTAAATCCAGGACAGGAGTCCTCGTCGAGTTGAGAAACAATGTGCTGTCGTAGGCTACCTAAAGTCACCTCCTCTTGCACACTTTCAGCGGCCTCTGAGCACAACGTGGAAAAAAATGCGACAAAAACTTGGTGGATAGTCTCCGTCGCCTGTGTTTGGACTTCTCCCTTGTTTCCGTTAGTTAGAGGTTGTTACCTGTGCGGAGTGATTTGCGCTGTGAGTCCCAGGAGAAGCACAAAGGGAGCGGCGGCCGGAACGATCCTACGCTGCCGCCTCTCTCTTTCTCAAAGGTTGGCTCCTGCCAACCTGTGCGCATGGTACCCGCCCCCCTCTGTTGTGCTGACGAGGAAGAGCAGCCAATGGAAGTGGAGCTGAAGAGTGATTGACAGTGTGGGCAGGGATCGAGTTGTTAAGGCGGGTTTATATGATTTTGATAGTGGTGGGAGGTGAATAAGTGATGCCCAATGTTAGCTGTAGTTTAGGCAGTGGCGGTTCTACATTGAATTACACCCAGGGCGAGACCCCCTTCGAGCCCCCCCAACAAGATAAGTGAAAGAGAAAATTATATTTCTCAATTGCACAAATCCTTCATTAGAGCATTTGAAAAACACACTTAAGAGAATCCAGTTATTTAACTATTACAATTACAACAGGAAACACACTTTTTAAGGTGAACAATCTCCACAATGAACACAATTCTGCACAAAATATGACAGTGTAGGTTATCAGAACTTAAAATAAATATACACTATATACATAAATGTGCTAACAATATATACAATAAAAAAATGTAACAAGATTAATAAAACAATATACAACAAGCTATATATATATATATATATATATATATATATATATATATATATATATATATATATATACACCTTTCACCATACCCCCACATCATCACATACCCTTCACCATACCTAGAGATTGGCATGGGGTACTTTCCATAAAATCATCTCTCAATGCAAATCAAACCAGCTATTAGGCTAACTGAAATAAAACCATGCCAATCTCTAGGTATGGTGAAGGGTTTGTGATGATGTGGGGCTATTTCAATTCCAAAGGCCAAGGGAACTTTATCAGGATGCATAGTATCCTGGATCCATAATATAATTAGCCTTTAAAAATACAAATCTGCCTGCCTCTATGAGAATTTAACATAGGGGTGTACTTACTTATGCCCCCTGTATTTTAAGGAAGAACATTTATTTATTTATGATACATTAGTCATTCACAAACAAAATTGGTGTCCGTAAAGATTGGATTTTTCCTATTTTATTTAATTAAGGCATTAAGATCAATTTGCGAAAGATGATTTTTTTGTTATTCCTCTTTTTAGTCAACTTTAGCATGGGTGTCCTAATTTTTTCACATGACTGTGTGTGTGTATATATATATATATATATATATATATATATATATATATATATATATATATATAATCATTTCAAGAGGCCCTGTGCTTTAATATGAAGAGGTCTATCATGAGTTTTTGTCTGCCTAAGCAGATAGAAAAGCTACAATTCTCGTTAAGAACGTTTGCATGATGTGCAACGTGCAAAGTTACTAATGCAATCATACAGTAAAGCATGGCTACGTCTTTTGTTGTTGTAGTGTTATCATCAACAGTTTGTCCACCACTCAGTTTTTGGCTCAGTTTTATCAAGGGGCTAAGTGTTTTAAGGGGAGTTGTGCTTACCACTCCCTCATCTCTGTCTCTCTCCTCCTGAGTCTCCTCCTCACTGTGCATGCCACTGACACTGCCGCCGACACCACCACCACTATCATCAGCCACGGGAGCTGATGAAGGTCCTGCTACTGCCGAAAACATGTCTTTTCGCTTTTTTCTTTTATTTGAGCCGCTTGGGTAACTTTGTTTCATTTTCGCGTTTAGACCACTGCCATAAAAGAAAGGTTTAGACTCGTCTTGCTCCGTCTCTGTGTACTTCCCAGTAGAGCCCTGCGCAGGACTGTTTTCTTCATCCCGCTCCCGGCGAATTTCTGACCATTACCGCCCGCACCCGCAACATGTGTGTTACACTCCCGCCCGCTCCCGCAATGTGTATGTCCACTCCCGCCCGCACCCGCAAAACTCTGAGAATTTATGCCCGCACAATAACAGAGATGCATTGATGTTGTGTCTTCTCCCGTCCCGCATGAGAAAACACGTCATTTTATAGGGTAATAGGGAGAAGATGCAGGCAAAGAAGGCAGGTGCTTGCTGCTGTTAGGCGGTCCAAAGAATTTCTAATAAGGTAAGTGGACGGGCTTTGGTTTATCTTTCGCGCCAGGCCCCGCCCCCGCAACGTTACGGACTAGTCCATTTCATTGTGAAAGTAGGGGGTGCAAGGAGGGCGCCGATTTGCCAATTCCCCACCCAGTGAAATGATAGATAATAGAAAACTGCTTCGCGGAGCAGAGGATTTTTTTTTTTTTTTTCCCCCCCAAGTGCTCGTTGCGTCCCCCCCCATGACTCATGGGGGGGCTGCCCGGATGGCCCGTGCCAAAAACCGCCACTGAGTTTAGGACTATGTTTCCCTATATAGTACTGGAATATTATGGATGAACTACATGAATATGACATTGAGGATTGTAACTTTAAGATACAGAGAGGACATTATCAACTGTGAATAATGTGCAAAAAACATTATAAAGTGACAGAGGAATTAACAAAGAGCAAATACCTTTAATATAATTAAAACAACACAGCCTCACAGCAAGCTGCTACCAACAACTCTCCCACGGTCTATATATACCCCTCCTGGCCCCACCCTAACTGGACTAAACCACTGCATAGGAATTAGGTAAACCAGAGAGGGACATTTCCACCTGATCCTAACAGGAGCAAAGCAAGCAATTGCATGCCAACAATATTTCAAGAAGGGATAATATTACTGAACCCTTTCCCCTAGGATGAATCTTATGATCTCCGACCCTTAACTATAGCCAACAGTATCTGGTCACACAGAAAGAGAGTGTAAAGACGTCTCTAAACTGCTGTGAGGAAGAGGAAGGGTGGGGGTCGGGGAGGGGCCAGTCATCTAATCCTACTTCATTTTTTGTAAAGATTTTATGTCCCTAGTTATTCATGTTATAACTTCCTATTGTTTGACTTAATGTATTCTCTTATTTTACTCATGTGAAGCACATTAACTTCATCTTTTAAAAAGTACTATGCGAATAAAACAATTAATATACGATTCTCAAGTATCTATATCAGTATTCACCGGCCAACAACAAATATTTCTTTGTAGATCACTTTGCTGAGTTGATTCTATTAAAAGTATGCATATACTACACAGCCACTACACATTACACTCCGATATGATATTTGATGCATTTCACTCCAAAGACATGGACTTTAGTCTGTGGACAGGGGTGTCCAAATACTTCTGACTATAGGGTATGTTGAGTAGCAGTGAATCAGAGCTTAGACTGTACACATTCTACTTCTTTCTTTATAGCTCCCCCATTTGGCTGAAACTAGAATTGCAACAGGGTTCACCATTTGGACCACAGAAATACAGTATGCGTGTAATTAACTCTCACAGTGCAGGAGACAAAAACAAATACAAGATTTTTAGAGATTTGTTTTTAAATATTATTTTAATACTTTTCTTAAAAAAAGATGTACTCCATAATCTGAACAAGATGAATCTATTGACCTCAATGCCTCACTCGCCAACATACCAACAGGTTGATCTGGGTAAGATAAATCAAGAGAAAAATAGCAAAGGGAAAAGAAAACAAAATAAACTCAAAACAATCAAATATGAAAAGGGAAAAGAAATGAATGAAACATAAAAAAAAAAAAAAATGCGATTATAGAATCGAAAACACTCACAGATCTCTGAGCCAACCTACGGAAACCGGGGAAACCTCCCGCTTCCAGAAAAACACAATGGCACACAACATCCCAAAAACAGTTACCATGGACGATGAAAACATTTTAAAAATGAAAATTAAAAGACGGGAAGACAAACAAGAAGCTATTACACAGAGTGTAGATGCTGTGAGGAAGATAGTGGTGGACGAGATGGCTAAAAAAAATGACATAAAAACATGTACATGATAAAAGGGAAAGAAATGATGTAAGTAATGAAAGAGTTAAGTGCAGCTACAGAATGATGGGGCCTATTAAGTAGTGACATACAATGATTTAGGAACCACTTTTTCAAACTATTACGGCGCATACTGCTGCATAACTTGAGATTTAAAAAGGGGATAAATGAAAATTAAATAGCAATAAAATCATAGCCTTTAATATAAAGTGAAAAGAAGATGCATTTTACATGTAAAAAAAAAAAAAATTGTGAATGAACTTTCAGCACTCAATAGATTGGTTTTGGCATAGAGTCGAGAAAACAAAACAAAAAACAGAAAAAAGGTATGAGAGAGAATAAGACTGACGAAACAATCCTCTCAACAGAATCATAAAAAAAGTTGTTTTTTTTTCTTTTCTTCTTTACAGTAAATTCTACAAAATCAAAAAAACCAGAGCTCTAGGATGAACACAGAGACGAGCTTTGCTCCCCAAAAATCCAAATTCCTCTCATGTTCTTTTTCGTTGACTTTTCGTCGTATATAATATATATCCATGTATCTATTTATATATATAATATGTATAATTTGTAGGGTATGATTGTTAGTTTACAGGCCAGAGCGCTAAGGCAAAGGACACACTCTGAAACTTTTTAAAATGCCATTGTTTCCTCCTCATCACCCCCCGGATGTTCAACAGAGCGAGCATCGCTGAAGCCTCCACCTCTCCAATTAGTGACTGAAGAGAGAGAATTAGAAGGAGGTGAAGGGAGGAAAGAGGTCTTAGAAAAGGGTGTGAATGTGGCCGGGGTGTTGCGTTCCCACTAGGTCCTGAGAAAACAACAGACTCTCAGATGACCGCTGAACCTGACAAACTAGACCACACCAGCCCCCCCCCCCCACCCCCTCCCAGTTCAAACCCAACTTCAAATTAAAAAGAGACGATATAAGGAGAGGGGGAAAAAAACAAAACAAAAAAAGTGATCTGTCCGTTTGAAATTTGTTCACCCGTTCCTTTTAAACCCTCTTCTCCTCTCTCAGACATTAGAGAATAAGGTTTTTGTTAATTTCACGTAATTTCTTAAATTAAATCCTCCTCTTCACTGTCATTATTTTTTTATAAATGTAAAAGTTCTGTCCGCTCCTTTTTTTTTTTTTTTCTCCTTTCTTCTGCCTTCCTCGGTTCCCTCGAGGGAGCCAACCATTTCATTCCCCGTCACCTGGGAGACCCAGAACCAACAACCATAAACACCAAGCCAGACACCAAAACGTATCTGAGGTTGGAGGAAAAGAGGGTTGCTTATTTAAATTTGACTTCCCCCCCTCTCATTCACATGACACAAGCCAGCTGTTTCAACTACTGAGAGAAAGGGACAGTTATTATCAAGTCTGTGTGTGTGTGTGTGTGTGTGTGTGTGTGTGTGTGTGCGCGCGCGCATCTGTGTGAGCAGCGACCATGTGTATCAGAGCATTGTGGTTTATATATGTTTGTAAATTTGCCTGTGTGTGTGTGTGTGTGTGTAGCTTCTTCTCCTGATCCGATCATCTGCTTTTTCTATCTCAAAACAAATTCTCTTCAAAAATGGCCATCAGGTCGCTCTGGAAGTTGATGTCAATGGTGTCGGCCATCTGCAGAAGAGGAGAGAGAACGAGCGTTAAAGACCGTTCTTAAAAATCAATCAACTTTTTTATTTTATTTAATTTATTTTTTTTAGTTTTGTGCATACCGCCTCTCTCCTGCGCCTCTCCTGCTCGCGGCGGCGTGCCATCTCCCTCTGGTCGAGAGTGTTCTGTGCAGCGGAGGAGGGTGTGGGCGGAGCCTGTGGCTGAGTGGGCGGGGCCTGTGGGGAGTGAGTGGGCGGGGTGGAAGCCGGAGGTGTGGGAGCAAGCGGGGACTGTTGCTCCTGGCGACGGCGGGCATCTTCTTGCACTCGACGAGCCTGCTCCACGGTGGTGGCGTCGTCGTCGTCACGGTTACTAAATAAAAAAATGAAAAGGTAAGATGGCTGGCTGCAGCTGGGAAATAGCACGATGATAATGAAACATTATTAAACCCAACCAATGCTGGACTCTCCTTGCTTTTATTATTTTCTTATAACATTTAAGTCTCGGAGTTGATTTTCATTCTGTACTGAAATTAATGGAAAGCAATGGCTGCTTGGAAGTTAGGAAAAACATATTTAAAAATCTTTGGTATTCTTTTAAGAAAATGGATGAATAATAACTTCCTCTGGTGTGCTTCTTAAATCTTTGACCATTTCTCATCAAGTCGCTGTAAGACAGTAACTCATGCTGCCGACTTCTGCTTCCCAGATTACACCCGTTTTCCTTCAACCTACCGTAGCTTTTCTTGCTCTCTCCTGGCCTGTTCGGCCTGCGCTTTCAGCTGTCTCTCTCTCTCCTCCTTCTCCCTGGCGGCCCGTCTGAACTGTTCGAAGCTGTCGCTGGAGGAGCGCACGGAGGAGGCCGGCGTGGACTGGGACCTCTGAGCCAAGCTGGCCCAGGAACCCATGTTCTTTAACTTCACATCCTGGGAGAAGTCAAGGAGAAAAGAGGGTAGAGAATGACAGGATGAATGGAAGGAGAGAAAAACAGACAAACCACAAAGTGCAGTGGTATTGTGGCTAAAGACGTTAGCTTCTTATCTCGCACTCATACACACCTGTGTCTTCTTGGGAGCAATAGGAGTTTTGGGCTCTTGCTTGATTTTGTTGTCTTGCTGCGAGCAGGGTGGTGCCGGGGAGTCTGGGAGGCGGGAACCGGGGCGAGAACCATCCAATGGCTTCAGGTCTAATCCTGACGGAGACATAAACGGGGATTAACTATACATATGTACCTTAAAATCATCAAACAGGGGGTCTTAAGCGGGGCTGCATAATAAATCCTTTTTTTTCCATCATTAACTTGTTGAAAGACACTCAGATATACATTGTTTTTTTGGTGCCTTTTGTGTTCAGTTCAATGAAATAATGTTGGAAATAATTTCCTTACAGTTTTATTTATTCAACAAGCAATTTGTTTTATTTAAGCAAAATACTAAAAGCAGCAGAAAGGCAGAGTATTTTAAAATCGTTGTTAATCGCAAGTAATATCGTTACTGCGATATTAAAACAACTTTATCTCATATTGTGCAGCCCTAGTCATAAGCAAGAATGCCTCCGTAAAGTGGCTGTAGAAACGTTTGGAAGGAAGCATACAAAATATTTCGGAATTCTAAGTAACAAAAGGAGTGGCATGCTTATGACCAGTGGTTACATTGACTTTTGTAGGGAGGGGGGGGCCCTTTATTTACGGTGGTCATCATTCAAAATCGTGCCGTAAAATGACTGTGTTTTTACACCAAAGGGGCTCTTTTTCCATTATTAATGTGTAAGGTAGGGTTGAGTAGTTATTCAAACAAAGAGAAATACTTTACAATTCACTTACTTTGTTATTATTTTTTACCTTTAATGTTAACAGGCAGGCAACGGATTTCACCCTTGGAAAATGTATGAAATTGAACATTGGTTGGCAAATATGTAAACATCTTTTTAAACAAGAAAATGATGGTGATTTAAGAGAATCGGGACCAATTTCTTTGGCAGTTTATGTTATGTTTGATGTAATCACACTGACACAGGAGGTCATTACTCAACTCAATGCATTATGAAACAACCTGGAAAAAACACTTGAGGCACTTGTGTGCAGACATAACAGTTTACACTTTAAATTAGTGCTGTCAAACGATTAAAATATTTAATCGCATTAATGTCATAGTTAACTCGCAATTAATCACACATTTTTATCTATTCTAAATCCTTGATTTCTTTTTGGCCCATTATTTTTTCTCATTTTAATGCTCTTATCAACATGAAAAAGTGGATCGGCTTGCTTTGTGCAAATGTTTTTTTTTAAGTTTGTTCTTAGTTGTGGTATCCATGTGCTTCAGTCTGAAGCATAGACTGTTAATATTAATATACAGTCTATGGTCTGAAGTCATCCATTGTCGCCTGGCTTTGACGAGGGGGCGGAGAATTGGCATCAGCTGTGTGCTTGGCCATCAAGTGGTATTTCAGACTGGACGTGCTGCGATGAGAGCTCAGTTCACAACGACAAAACACACAGATCACTTTGGTCTCGTCAATGGAACCATTTGGCAACTTTTTAAAAGTAAACTTTCCATTCAGAATCTTATTGGCATCCATTTTGGCGTCTTGCGCTCGCCATCCACTCAAAACGTAACGTTAGCCTTCGACTATTTGGCCGGCTCGTAAGCCCAAACAAGTGTGTGTGGCGTGCCCGTTTTGTTTCCGGTCTAGCTAGATCCGGTGTGGTGTTGTAGTTTTTCTAACGTTACTAGTTGTTGCAACAGCATGTGAAAAAACTACAAAGTTTACAAGGCCAAAAAGAACGTTAATCTCGCTATAAAAAAATTGACGCCGTTAAAATGGGTCTGCGTTAACGCCGTTAATAACGCGTTTAACTGACAGCACTACTTTAAATACATCACATTTACTTATTCACATACTACAATTCATGCATTCATCAGCTTCCACATAGGAGTAAAGGCAGGCTCCTCTGGTTTATGCTGCCTTTGTCTACAGGCAGCATGGTCTGCTGACCTCCTTGTCATCACCCACTTCCTAACAAACTTAGTTGGGTTCCACAACTCTAGTGGTGGACCCACTAACTTTACAAACATCAAAGAGGACACATTAACAATCTTCAGCTGATTTCTCGTTGGTGAAACGATAGTATTCATCGCTGAAAATCCCCTTTCACATTTAGCTGTGCTCACAGCCAGTGTATCTACTGTGTGCTTGAATTTCAGAAGACCCTTTTTAATTGCCATGTTTGGGTTTTCCTTGTAGTCCCTGAAACCTTGTTTGACACTACAGTAGTTTGTTGCCAGACTATCACACAGCTGCCTCAATTCTTGTTCTCCATACAGCAGTGGCACTGGAGAGGGCCAGGTGTCAGGTGACAACACATTTATTTGATCAAAAAGCTCCAGCTCGTGCTCTGGGACCATCCTGGACTGCATGCTACAACTGAGTGTATGAAAAAAACTTTTCGTGATTGATTTTTATTTGTCTCCCAGCTCTCCCAGTCTCAGACAGCTAACATTTCTTTCAGCTCAAACTTTTTTTTTTAAACCTAGTTTTCTTGTTTTCCTATCACTTACCGGAGCAAGAGGCAGAAGAAGAAGAGGCAGACTTCACAGAAGAACGAGCCTCGCTTTCATTTGACCCAGATATCAACAGTGACGTCCATTTTTTAACGCCTCTGTTTCCGAAGTGTCCCCCCCCCGTTCAATATCTCCGTTGACGTTTCATTAAACTGCTGATATAAAGAGTTTTAAGTCTGGAACCAAGGCAGCCAGCTACGAGATCAATCGTGACCATAAAACATTTGATTCGGACCAAAGAAAACTTTTGAAAATGGCAAAAAAATAAAAATAGTTCAAAGTTCAAGACTGTGAACAGAGGACTTCAGTGGTAGCTGCTTGATCGCTCTAGCCGTTCGCAGGTTTCCATGGTAACGTCGCTGTTCCGTTTAGAATTGTGACAGTTTTCCCTTGATGGCTGTGGGCGGGGTGCTGAACCAGAGAACGCAGCGATTAATGCATTAGGACGTCTGATAATTCCATGTAGGTTGTGTAGTCTTGCTAATTATTCAGTCTCATATGCCATGTTTTTGCCAGGAGATGAAAAATAATTCAAGTGGAATAACAATATTTGGTGCTGAAGGAGATAGAGCTGAGCTGTGGCAGGGTGTGTTGTGGGCCTGAGGAGGCGGAGCTGTGCTCCAGCCCAATTTAACCTCTGCTTATGACTGCGGGCCGCTTTCCCCACACATATCACTTTTATATTTGACAAAGAAGAGGAACCGACATTCTGCCATTTAAGATTCTGACATATTCTGACACCTTGCTCAGCTTTGGGCACCAAAATGTAGGCAATTTATTTCTGCAACTTCTAAATAAATGGTACCTTCTTTGGCTTTAGATATGATGGATAATGAAGTAGACATAAACTCTTGTACTCACTATGTTTGTTGTCGTGTTTGTGTGTGTCTTGACGCATGGCAGGGCTGAAGGGCGAGGGGGGCAGAACAGGCGACTGGGGAAGCTTTTCTTCTTTGACCACCACCAGGTTGGACCTCTGCTCCTACAGACAGACACAGTACATTTACATACAAAGAGTCTACATACATCTTTGTATATCTCTCTAGTTGGCTCACTCACATGTTTCTTGGTCTGTGAGGGTGACTGCTGTCCCAATGGATGGAACTGAGGCATCTGAGGAGAATGCATCATCAGGGGGGAAGGGCTCTCACGCAGGACACCTAGAAAAACAGGATAGGAAACATTGCAGAAAATGCCTCTATTTAATTCAACGCAAAATGTAACTAAACGTGCAGTGACATCTACAATATGTTTATGTCTAGTGGTTCCCAAGCCTAAGGGTCAAGTTTGTAAACATAAATAATCTCAATCTTAGAACACAAACAAAGTGTAGCGCTTTTATTTTGAAGTATAATTTCCGACTGCAGTGTTTTGTAGTGCTTCAATATTTAATAAGAGCAGTTTGATATGCATCAGTCCCAAAAGGTCTTCAGCTCCATTTACTGGTCACGAGATCCTCATCTTGCAGGTTGTAGCTGTCCTGTAGCTGAGAGGAAGCTAGCTTGCTCCACAACATGGCCAGATGCAGGTATGACGCAATATATTAAACTTGGTTTTACTTTCACTGAAGACAAACATGACATCAGTGTGTTGTAAGTATTAAAATACTAGTCTATTTACTTACTTCCCTATTATTACTGGATTTCTCAACATGTTAGAGGGTAAAAATAAATAAATAAAATCAAAACAAGCCCCAAATAATTCTACTACTTGCAATGCTTTTAATGTTGCTTGTGTCTTTTTTAAGACCTAATTGCACTTTTTTGTAGAATTGTTTTTTACTTCACGTAGTCTTAAACACCAAAACACCCAATTTATTCACAACATGTATCTCTGCTTTAGACTCAGGATACTTTTTCCTTTGATCATTTTGGGGGGTCCAGACCCCCAGTTTGGAAACCACTGCCTTAAGTACAGAGATCTTACCTGTCGGGAAAGGCTCTGCTTTGCTGCGTGGTGATGGCTGTTGTTGATGTTGCTGCATCTGTTGTACCTTCTGCTGCAGAGCCACCCCCTTCTGATGCTGTGACGTTGACGTATGCGTATGTGGGAAAGGCTGGCGCATGTGCGCGTGACCTGAGCTGTGTCTCTGTGTCAGGGCGGGAATGGCTGTTGTCACAGCCTGCATGTGCATCGACGGAATCAGCTGAGGGGCGCCGTGCGCCGGCGTATGCGCGTGTAGCGTCTGTGGTTGCGGCTGCGCGGTGGGTCGAGCCTGGAGCGACTGCAAGAAGCTGTGAACTTGACTGAGGGGTGGGGTTTGAGAACTGATGGGCGGCGGCTCTTCGTCATCCTCCAGCAGGGCCTGGGGAGGTTGTGCCGAGAGGGTACCCAAGATGCCGTGCGATGTGGGTGAAGGGACGCGGGCGCGAGGGACAGGCTGGGGGAGAGCAAGTGGAAGCGAGGGCTGAAGCTTGGGTGAGGAGGATGGAGGCAGGGAGGGGAGCGAGGATGGGGGAGGCTGCAAGGGTTTTGGAGGAAGTGGCGCTGCTCGGTTGCTAGGTCTTGATGGTTGCTGGGGAAGAGCATTGTGGATCGCTACAAAACACAAGAAGAGAGGGATGGGGAAAAAAAACAAGAAAATATGACTTTTCTTTCCTTTTAAGACAGAAAACCTGTTGCTGCAACTTTGTCTTTAAAAAAGCAATTAAAAAATGAAATGTTTATACAAATCAAAAGCATTTGTGCTGAAACAATGAATCAATTAATTGATTGACAGATACTTCATCTAAAAAAATTCTGATGATCACAATTCTTTAAGTGTTTTATCAAAAACATAAAATGCCAAATATTTGCTTCTTTTATCTCCTCGGATGTGCTACTTTTATGTGTTGAAAAATCATAAATTGTATATGATAAAACTTGACTATTGTTTGGTATGGGAGTGCTTTTCACTATTTTTTGACAGACTCAAATTTTAGTCGGTTTAGAGGAGTGAGGAGTCAGCAGTCAATGACATTCATTAATAATGAAAATAATCATCACATGCAACCTGAAAATGCCTGAATGTTGTCACAATCATGGCCATTTCTGAAATGAAGTACACGGATGCAAGTGTACATACCTGGTGAAGGTATGATGGGATGTTGGTTTAGGAAAGGGAGCGTCTCAGTGGGCGTCTGGCCAGTGGGTGGGTTTGCGTTGAAGAGGCCAGACACGACGGCGGCACCGGCAGTAGTAATGGTTGGATTGGGCTCGGCGTTTGACTGCGCCAGGTGAGGGTTCATAAATTGAGCCAGAGGATCGAATCCAGAGCCCATCAGCTGTGAGGAGTCCAGAGACTGGACAGGGGGAGGGGGGACAAATGGTGGTTTGGACTGGACCACTTGAGGCTGAGTCTGGGGCTGAGGCTGAAGAGCGACTGGACCCCCACCGGTACTGAGGGACAGGTTGTGCAGCCTCTTGGTGTCTTTGTTAGTGAGGATCTTCTTCTGCAGCTTGGGAACCAGCCCTGGTAGACAAAAGGTGTATGAAAGATATAACAAGGAAATACGAGGGAAGCTGATATGCTACAGCTAAGGCTTCTCAAAGAAAGATCTGCTGACGGCATTGTGTGTGTATGTTACCATTGTCAGAGTCTTCACTGTCAGAGGAGTCGCTGCTGCCTGATGATGAGGAGGATTCCGTCTTCATCTTTGTCACATTTGTCATTTCCAGAGGCTTCTCAACTGCAACAAAACACACCCAAAACATTCAGAAACTGGCAGACAGCTTCTGTCTCACTTGTGTGAACACAAGACATTTAGCCAGTGTGAAGACGAAAAAAGTCAAGTCTTATTTAAGTTAATTAACAGCTGGGCAAACATACAGTGACTCTGACTGAATAAACTAAAAATGAATATGTTAATGCAGAGCGCTAATTACTAATAATTAGAGATGTTCCGATACCAGTATCGCCTCCGATACTACCTAAAACGCAGGTATCGGGAAGTACTGGAGTTTATGCACCGATCCAATACCACATAATAAAGCCTTAAAGAAAATCTACGTTAAAAGTAGTTTATTTATGTTCTGACTGTCAAACTGCATAATAAAAGAACGTTCTGGGGCGTTCATCGTTTGTGTTTGTTCATGTTTCACAAAGAGTTTAACCTGAGCCAGGCTGACAACAAAGATAGAAATCATATCACATCCATACAGGGATAGTAGTATACAGTTGTTAAAACATAATCAAATATATGACACACTAGTATCGGATCGGTACTCGGTATCGGCCGATACGCAAGTTCAGGTATCAGAATCGGTATCGGCAAGCAAAAAATGGTATCGGACCATCTCTACTAATAATGTTTTCAATTATCATCATAGTGTATATTGCAATATAGCAAACGTGCTAAATTACATTCAATACAATCAAACTGATGTTCAATCAAACTGTGTTCCAGTGTTGTTTGTGACAAGGCAGCAAGTGTGTAAAACAAAAACTGAAACTACCAATTTGGTTTTTAATTACAGTACAATTTGTTTAGAATCACTTGATTGGAAAACAGAAATCAGAACGAGTCCACTGAAAGTCAATCAATGGCCCATAACTGTATTTGATAGCATTCCTGTGTCGTCTTGAAGCTGTAAAACAGGATCAACTATTGTTGTCTTGAAGAAGTGCCACTGCCCGACGGTTACACAGCATTTAATTATGAGTGGTAGAACAAGGCCTTCATGTTCTAGTGCAATGACTCAGGTGAGAATTGTTGGAATCACACAAGTCTCATGACAATCCTTTAAAAGAAGTTTTGAGCACTCAAACAGCCTACCTGATGGCTTTTTCTTCTTCTTGAGGCAGCTGGAAACGTATTTCTCCAACTCTCTCAGCGTGGAGGGCTTCAGCGTCTCAAAGTCAATCTCGATCTCGTCCGGGTTGGAGTTCTTCAGCGAGGGCTCGCGCGTTTGAATTATGTGCACGACGCGGCCCAATTTGTCACCGGGCAACTTGTTGATGTCCAGGCTCAGCTGGCGCTTCTCCTCGTACGACATCGGCTTGCACCTCTCGCCGGACATGCCCCCAAATACATCTGGGGAGGTAAGCATATTAGCAGGTTGATACTGGGCCATTGTTCAAGACACAAAACACTTTTAAACTAGGGCTGTGCAATTAATCTAAATTGTTAAATCGCAATTAAGATTTCGGCTACTAGTGATCACAAAAACAGATTAATAAAAATAACCGATTATTTTTGCACATTAATGCAAGTACACTTATTTTGTCTCGTGTTCCAAATGGAAAAAGACAGTTCAAACGGCAAAAGAATTAAGGGAAATTTCACAGTTCAGTGAAAGTTTTTTTTATTTTTATTTTGCTCTTGATTTCTTTCACTGTTTTCTAAGTTCAATAACTGCAACATCTTTCCAAAAGACAATGAGTAATCATGTTGGATAATCGTGATTTCAATATTAACCAAAATAATTGCGATTTTTTTTCCATAATCGAGCAACCCTATTTTAAATAAAAAAATATATCTTTAAAACACATCTTTCATATACATACCCAATTCATCGTCTGCTTCCAGGGAGGCCGAGGGGACGAGAGGGGTTGGCCCCGGCTGGGGAGGCACAACTGGGCGACTGTTTTTAACTCCTTCTTTCTTCCTGTGATTGACAAATGATTAGATTAGCTCCGGTTAGCGCAGCTACAATAACATCACTTATCGCTCTGTAACACCTACCCGGGCTTTTTCCTTTCCTTCTTAACAACGATTGGCTCCTTGCTGCTCTTGTTTTTCTTAGAAGTCTGAAGCATCACAGAAGGAGGGGCCTCCGCAGCTTCCTCTGCTCCCATCTTCTTCTTGTGCTTTTCTTTCTTCTTCTCCTTCTCCCTTTCCTTCTCCCTTTCCTTCTCCTTCTCCTTCTTCTCCTTCTCCCTCTCTTTCTTCTTGGGCTTGATGGCTGGGGGCTGGGAGAGTGCTGCCAGCTGTTCATGGACAGCTTTAAGCTAGACGACACAAACATAAAGTCTTAAGAGACGAAAAAGACAGCATCCTGCACATTTCCTTCTCCGTGTCTCAGCATTCACCCACATTCGGTAAAGCTGCTCTGCGTGGCCCACCCACCTGTTGTGTCTCATAAGCCTCCCTCCCCCTTCATTTTCCATCCTCTAACCTGTTCCTGTAACTCAGCCAATCGGTGTTGCCGTTCGTGTTCTGAGTCTCCTCCAGAGGACTCGGATTCGGAGGAACTGGAGCTGTCGTCTTCCGAGACAGCAGGAGGAGGCGGGGCTTGTCGAGTGGAGGGGGCAGGGTGGAGGGCCGATGACGGGGTGGGAACAGGGGCGGGCTCCTCTGGCTCATCAGGCATTTTGGCAAAACGCATCTCAAACACGTCCTGTTAGGATGGAGGACGGCAGGAGAAACTGTGAACTCTACTTGAACCACAAACCAATAGGTACAATAGGTAGATGTGTTTAACACGGGAATAATAAACAAGAATATTTGGAAGCTGGATCTAAAATGGAACTAGGTAACAATGGCCAACCATTTACACTACGCAGACACCTGAATATTACATCCATAGGCAATCCTAGATTGAATCAGTTTCAAGGCCTTTATTATTTTAGAATACTGTTGGTGCTGAAAGGATGCATTTTCCTGAATATGATTGTGTTTAATCATGTAAACACAAACTACTTACTAATACATATACAATGGGGCTGTAAAGGTTTGTGTATTCGTCCCGAACTGTCACAGTACAGGGAAGGGATGGGTCATGAGTCTCTAATCTTTGAATGAAAAAAAAAAAAAAATCAAAGAATGGTTGAGTACACAGTGAATATCGAATAGTATTTTGGATTTAAATGCTCATCCCTAGTACAGGGGTGAGAGTCTGGTGCACGGAACTGCTCACAGAATACACGGTATGTAGATTGATGTGTGTAATGCAGAACCAAAGGCTGCATTACACGCATTAGCCGAAATAATGTTATCTGTAAACTTAAAGCAACATGTGCTGACCACAAGCTGATTGGCGTGCTTGCCAGTCACCCTAAGGTGTGAGCAAATAAAACGGTGGCGCTAGAAGACCTGCCTGAGGGTTCAACAACAGCTACAACAACAAAGGAGAGAGAGTTGTGTATAAGACAAGGACAGTGTCAGCGTGACAGTATGTGAATGGAAACACATTGAACATGCTGATGCACATTCAATAGTGTCACCGTGTGCCATTTACTGGGATGAGGGGAAAAAAACTAACCAAGTTACCTAATTTTTTTATTTCATAACATAAGAGATGCTTTTCATTTTTATAGCCTATTGTGACCCATTGCCTGTTTGATTAGTGTTTGTTAAGTGTTCGTACAGTATAATAGTGTTATAAATGGTCCTAATTTTTTATAATGAAAATAGTTTACCAAAGTTGCCAGGGGAAATAAGTTACCTCCGTCCCCAGCAAGAGGATTGTGTCTGTCTTTCACACTTGCACTACTGTCTGTTCAAAATAATTTAAAAAAAAATTGTGCTGTGCTAAACTCACACTAAACTGTGACTCCTAAACCGGGGTATGAACTGAACCGTGACTTCTGTGCACCGTTACACCCCTAATATACAATGAACATACAGTGGGAGGAACGGGGTCGAGGGGCCCACGTGTCATTTTTGCCCTGGGCCCCCTAGTAGGTTAATCTGGCCCTGGTCATTTAGTGTATATGATATTTATTAAGGACTGCTCGACATGTATGACCTGTGGATTACCTGTAAATTGCGCGCCATGCCAACCACATCATGGTCTGGGGGATTGTACTTGTAACAGTTGGAGAACATCAACCGGACGTCTGCTGCAAATTCTTGAGCGTCTCTGTACTGCCTGTTGTCCAGCTTTTTCTGAAGGAGAGAAACAAATGGACCTCCATGATCAAAACCTCTCCAAATTCAAAACTGTGTGTTGCTGAAGGAATGGTGGGTATTTCCACCTGAATATTTCCTTTGCACCAACCAAACTGTATCTATAAAAAAAATATATTGAAAGATGACCGTAAGAAGAAGTACCAAATAAGGTAATCCAAATAAACAAACAAAGGTTTAATATTATTTAATATATAAATATTCTTTACCTTTTTTTTTAGACATTACCGGTTTTCATTCTCCTCCTGATCATTTTCTACTGCATTTTAGGTTAAGTTCTTGTATGGGTAGTTAATTTGTCAAATACAAAAAGTTTGGCGGGTTGGGGTTTTGCTGCCATTAGGAGGCTTAGGTGCAGCACCCAAGCCGTTTCGGGCACGAATGAATGTAAAATCAATGTGAGCATCAAAACTAACTGACTAAAATGACTTTTCTCAGAACTCATGATTGTGGTCCCCATTGAACTTCTTTAGCAAGTTTTGTCTTTAAGCTTTTATAATTGTTATTTATTGGTTATCTGCTCTAGCTTTTATAATGTTTAGACACATATATTGTAATATTAATGGTTCTAAATGATGTGAAAAAAATGTCTTTTTATTTACTTCAGGGAAGACCCCTAAACATCCCGCCAAATATGTGCACCTAGGTTTTCCACAAACCAGGGAAAGAACCAGTGGTCTATTACATGTTGGTCACTAATCCTAATAAAATCACCTTGATGTTGCTGAGATCCATTGGGTGCTTGATGATGTCGTGGTAGTCGTGGAGGCCTAGAGCTTTTGCATCAACGGGCTTGTAGAAGGGCCAGGCATATGCTACATGTTTCTTAGACAGCATCTCTCTGACGAGACGTGAGCAGAAACGCAACTGCTCCTGACGCTTCGGCGTAACCGTCCCTGCCGCCTCCAAACTGCCTCCCAGGTGATGCTGAGAGTCCGGCTGCGACGTGTCTTTTTTGGGCGTCTTGGATGGGCGAATGCTCTCTCGCCGCGGCCGAATCTCAGCAGAGACAGGAGATGATTCGCTGAGCTGGTCGTTGGCAGTGGGTGTGGTGGTGTCTGCTTTCCTCTTCTGGCTCTTCCTTTGCTGTTGGAACATCAGGGATCAGAGGTTAGAAAAATGACAACAACATTAGCTTGTGATGAATTCATTTATTAATAATGGCTGCTGACTTCTCCATACCTTGATGAGGGCGGGGGAGCTCTGCAGCATCGGGGCAGGGTGGAGGCCTGGGTGCGCTGGGGCTGGAGGGGGAACAGAGGTCATGCCCTGGGCCAGGACGTCAGCCGTTGAAAGGGGAAACGGAGGTCCCAGATGGGGTGCGTGGGAAGTGGGAGTAGGAGGCACGCGTGGGGGCAGAGTCAGAGGCTGGGCCAGGGACAGGACGGGAGGGCCTTGAGGGGTGGGTGGGGCACGGGTCTGCGGGGTGGTTGAAGGGGATGAGAAGCTCTGTGTGTGTGGGGTGGTGGAGGGGGAGGATGAGTCTTGGCCTGAATCGGACTTGGAGATCAGACCTAGAAGGAAGGAAGGAAGAATATAAAACACAAGAAGATCACAAAGATTAAATAAAGGATAAAACACTAACGATTTTATAAAATCCATTTAAAAAAAAAAGAAAAGAAATTATAACATCACACAAATCATCTTATTTATTTTGTAGCTCCTGCTATGCGAGCGTCGTCTGTGCGTAATGTAGTTTTTCCTGCATGCCTCTACGACATGTAATGTTAGACAGCCAATCACAAGCACTACTATATCTTGGTAAAAGCATGGTGCGTGCTTGTTGGCTCACTGACGCTGATGAGAGTTACTCCTTAGGTATTGAAATTTGGTATTAAATGACGAGGCATTTTGGGGTAGTCGATACTAAGGAGGCAATTTGGTCAGTGTCAAAAAAAGTATTGAAGTTTGGTACCCAGCCCTACCAACAGCTAGGTCTGCATGATTCGGGGAAAAATATGAATCACGATTTTTTTAGCTTAGAATTGATATCACGATTCTCTGCCACGATTTTTTTTCTCAAAGTGTAATGTTTATTGCACACATGAACCATGACAAAACAAAACAAATTGGCAGTACCAAACAGATTTTTTTGGGCACCTATAGCACATTGAGCATCACCACAAGCCTGTAAACATAGAGGCTTCAATGAAGAGCGCTTTAAAACCTTTTTTATACAGTCTATGTTTAAAACTCACAGAAGAAAGTAGTAGCATTTGTGATGCAGTCGGCTCGTAAAATTAAATGAGAATCAAAGTCATAAAATTTTTTTAAATCGAAGTTATTTAAAAGTTAGATTAGTACCATTTACTTGTCACAAACACAATCACAACCTGTCATAATGTACATATTAACACCTTTGCCATTAAAAGGGAAGCTCGTGAGGCAACAAAAACTTGAAACCGTTTAACTTTTATCGACAGTCAATATTACATCCCAGGGTTCAACGTTAACGTCAATTTTTACTGGCCCCTATACAAATTTGGAGAAAAAAAACGTCAAAAGCGTTGAAAGAAAATATATAACATTGAATAAAATGTCTAACTTCGAGAGAAAAAGCGTAAAAAACAAAGAAAAAAAAAAAAGTATGTAAAACGTTTGTTGAAAACGTATGTAAAATATCGTAATAAAAACGTCAAAAGCGTCACTAGCGCCAACTCAATTCTTGATTGGCCAAAAGACACATACAAATCAAATCATTCAACAAGCATTCTCAGATGGGAGAAAGAGAACAATAACGTCATTTATGATACGATGATGCCCAAACTGACAAGCGCGTTGTTATATCTACTTGCCCGACATGCCCTTTTATTTGCCTCGGGCCATGGAGCAACCCTAATAGTTGAACCCTGCATCCTAAACTCATACCAGGCTCCCGTCTGCCCCCTCGGCGTCCCTTGGCGACAACAGCAATCTCCTTCTCCTCCTGGGGCATCTGTGTGATCTTCTGGAAAAAGACCTTTTCCAAGGCCTCCGCCATTAGGACAATATCATCCCCAGGCTAAACACACAAACACAACACATGCACACATTTAGAACGCATAAGCTCTTTATGTGCAGATGCTTTCCTTGAGTAGCATAATTTGTGACCTGAACTTTTAAGTTCAGGAAAGTCACGTGACTAGACGTTATGTGGACAGTGGCTGACCTTGTTGTAGATGTAGCAGTTTGTGAACATTGTGTTGAAGTCTTGGATACACTCATGGGCATTCCAGTAGTAGTGGTTCTCCAAACGTTTTTTTATCGTGCCCATGTCCATAGGTATCTTGATGATCTTGTAGTAGTCCTTAAGTGAGACGGAGAGCAGGTAGAAAGTATTTGATTAGTATCTTGTCTGGACGAAAGTAAATGAAGCATGTGAGAAAAGACACAATGTATGTGTATGCCTTTTGTTTTTAAACTCTCATTCTCTGTCATCAGTTCAAAATACACGATTCATGTCAACCGTGTAATTAATCACTTGTAGCACAGCATCAGCTGTGCAGTAGCCTGATGATATTCTATATTTTACTTGTTATCAAGAAATCGCATGAAAACACCACAATCAACAATGAAAGTACTGTCTGTGTAGCCAAGACCTGATACAGTTCATTATGGTGCTATAGACCTTCATTGTTGTAAAAAAACATGACGGGCCACACCATTACACTGGCTGACGTGTTTGTTTATTGTAATGAACATGGTTTTTTTTTTTTAAGTCCACATATGTTGTCCTGCTGACAATACTTACTAGTTCAGCAAATCTATGGATGAAAACAGTCCCCAACAAATACTTTAGTTACTGTTTGAGTAGCGTTTGCTAAAAACTACAGTGCCCAGTTGTTTTATGAATGTATCCAGCCTTTTCAAAAGTATCGTATTTGTAAGTGGGCTTGGGGTTGAGAGCAACACACATGCTGGAGAAATTGGAAAGTATTTAGAGACAACGCATATTTGTTTTGGCCTTTTCAAGGTATTTGTTGACAACGAAAATAAAAAATATTAAAATATCCTTTAATAGGATCACACAACATATAAAGCATAATATAGATCTGTCTATAGTGCTGGTTTGGATGTTATTTTACTTTCACATTCTTCCTCTGAAAAGCCAAACTCTGCAGCAATGACAATGGACCGCAGGAAGAATTAGCTGTTGTGCTGGTAACAGCAAAAAGAGATTCACATGAATAAACAATAGAGACTAACTGCAGAGAGTGCAGGTATTCCAGTTCTTGGTATTTTTCAACTAGTGTCTCCTTTTTGACCGTGACAGCTACAAGACCACAGAAGAAGTACTACTTTCAAGTGAGCTGTCACAATGCACTAAATGAGGAAGCAAGTCTGAATAAAATGCAGCTTTTTCTGCTGAATAAAGAAAAAACATATTGCAGCTGTTTTGATGCTATTAAGTGTTTTGGATTTTGATTACAGGCGCGCACACACACACACACACACACACGACTCACAGGTAAACCGAGTTTGATGGCATCAACAGGAGCTTGGAAGGGCCATGCAAAATGGTGTTTCCACAATGTCTTCAACACATCTTTCAGCAGGTACTGAAAAAGAGCAAAATCATAAAAAAAAAATAATAATAAATAAATTAAAAAAAATCAATCGAATTTAGGTCCAAACACCAGCCAAAGTTTACATTTACAAACACACAAACCGAAACCTCCGTACCTGTAGCTGGTTGGTCTGTCGTTTGGGTCTGGAGGGGTTCCATGCTTCAGGGGGTGGAGGGTTGAAGGCGAGAGGCGGTGGGGCAGAGGGAGGGTTCTGGCTGCTGCCAGCCTCCAGTCCGTCTCCCATCGCAGAGGTGGGTTGCAGTGACTGAGCCGACGGTTTGAGCAGATAGGACCTGGCAGGGGCAGGTGGGACTGGGGGGACCCCCCTCAGGCCATTACACTCCTTGCTCGACTCTCTGGAAGGACAGGCATCAAAAGCATCATCGCCACTTGCACTACTATGACAGTGCTCGTTAGTGAAGCCAACTCCGATTTAAATTTCTCAAGATATAAACCACAGTCAGCCTCGTTATCACAACTCAAATCTGAAACCAACCCACAACCACATGGATCCTTCATCCTCTCTATCTCCGTGTCAGTGTCTGTACGTTTCTTTGAAACGTCTGCTTCAATGTAGGGCTGGGTAATATATATATATATATATATATATATATATATGAGGCTAGATATCGTCTTAAATTTTGGAAATCGTAATATTGTGATCTGACACAAGTCTTGTCTTTTCCTGGTTTTAAACGCATACAGTAACATTATGTCAATTTCTTAACTTACCAGACTTACTAGCTGTTTTATTATTTGCCTTTACCCACTTAGTCATTGTATTCACATTATTGGTGATTATTTATCAAAACTCTCATTATTTTGTGAAAGCACCAATAGTCAACATTAAAATATCGCCATTGATGTATTTGGTCAAAAATATCCTGATATTTGATTTTTTCCATATCACCCAGCTCTACTTCAATGGCATTGGCATGTGAGAGGGAGATAACTTGGCAACGTAGAGTTTTACCTTTAGGCTAAATAGGGAAACATCCATTGATGTTGGCATGGCATATGCAGAAGATCATTTTTCTGATTCTTAATGGTCAGTGTTTATGTTGATGTAGGCTGATAGCTTTAAAACAATAACATGTCAATAACATCTACCATCCCAATTCTATTCCAAATCAATCAAATGACTTGAGCTCTCAGTTACAGTTGTCAGAAAAACATTTGAAATGTATGTACATAAGTAAGAAGCAGTTTTTATTATATTCAGTACAATGTTAGTATTATCAGCATGTTGTCCATCTGGCATTGGCAATTCATTCCATGTTTGGAATTTCACTATCTGTGATCAAAATATTAGAACCATTTTAAAACACTGGACAGAGACAAGGCAGAGTCTACGTTGTAGGTACTACTGCAGTGAAAATCTGTATGTGTTACAATGGCAAGTTGTGAGAAGGCACTTTGCTCATCAAGTACACTTTAACATGCAATTACAGAGCTAGATAAAACCTTCAATTTATTTACAAAAAGCCAGTTACATGCAGCAGTAGGACCGGTCTGTTGAATAGCACTAGATTTGAATATTATAATTGACACTTAATGTTATGCAATTCTGTATTGTAGAGAATTAATTTACCTTGGTATTATGTGGTGCATGCTAGGGCTGCATAATATATAGGTTTTTTTTATTAGCATTGTGACTGGCGTAATAAACACTGGCGAAAGGCTGCGACATAACGAGAAAGACAGTGATTTGGTTGTTAGTTGAAAGAAAATTATTAGTAGAAAACTGCACTTTGAAATGTAATTGTCAATTCTTTTTTCAGTGGTGCCTTTTATGTTGTAGCAGAATACTAAAGCGGCAGAAATACAGAACTGAGAACAGTAGTAGTTTATCGCAAGTAATATCGTTATCGCGATATTCAACGTTATCGCCTATTTTCATCATATAGTGCAGCCCTAGTGTAAGCAGATGCAAAAAGTAAATAATGATACGGACGATAATAATGACAGCATTTTATTTTAGAAACTGAGGCTGAAAAGTGTGCAATGACCACATTATGTCAATGGTGAGCATTTCTATCAATGCCTCTGGTAGGCCAAATGGTTCATTTTGACACATTTAAAATATTAAAAAGGACAAGATGTTTTCCAGAGACTCACATGTTTGTTGCTATGCAGCTGTGATCTATTGCAATTGTGTGATCATATCTCAGTGGATGAGGCGGCGATTTCCTGAGGTAACACCGGAGGTTTGTCAGTGACACGCTGTGGGGGCAAGGAAACCACAACACACAGACAGACAGAGGGTCGAGTGTTACACCTGAGAGAAAGAGATATAAAGAAATGAGGCACGCCTGATTAAAAACTGTTTGGGTTGATTCCGACGAACATCAAAATACACTACCAGATTAATGGCTGGTTATGCTGTGTGTCGTAAGCAGCCGTGATCAGAGCCCTATAACACAGGCAAAGACCAAATGCTTTTTCGATGCAACAGGAATGACAAACAAAGTTGCATTCCTGTCAGAACGCTTTATTACCTGTACCTCTTTTTCTAATTACGTCATTTGAGGCTGCACCTTTTTTTGTTCATTCGTCCTGTGCAATGTTTAAAAAGGGATCCACCAACAGTCAAATAAGAAATGTTTTTTATTCACATTCTTCCTGGAAATGACCCCTCCCTTACTGGAACTGTCGATAACACTTCCACAATTCTTAGCCCATGACAGCCTTTTGACCCACCTTTAAAACTTTAATAAAAAGGTTTGTAAGCTGTCATAACCCTTCACCTTACTTCTTGTCTAATGTATCTACACCCCTGTAGCACAATTATACATCTGCTCTGTTGACAATCTATAGTAGGGCTAGGCAATATATCGATATTATATTGATATCGTGATATGAGACTAGATATCGTCTTTGATTTTGGATATCGTAATATCGTGATATGACATAAGTGTTGTCTTTTACTGGTTTTAAAGGCTGCATTACAGTAAAGAGATGTACTTTTCTGAACTTACCAGACTGTTCTATTATTTGCCTTTTCCCCACTTAGACATTATGTCCACATTACTGATGATTATCAGTAATATTATCTAAAATCTAAGTGTGAAAATATTTTGTTAAAGCACTAATTGTCAACCCTAAAATATCGCCGCAATATCGATAGAGGTATTTGGTCAAGAATATCGTGATATCTGATTTTCTCCCTATCGCCCAGCCCTAATCTATAGGCTTTGAGGACTTGTTATGCCACAGTGGATCACACGTGCACATCTTATACCATGTACAGTACCAGTCAAAGGTTTGGACACACTTTCTTATTCAAGTGAAAAGGGAAATGTGTTCAAATGTTTGACTGGTACTGTATATAGAATGTATTGGTACGTTGTCTTCTCTATTCCCCAGGAATTAGCCAAAAAAAAAAAACAATGAGCGGTTTCTAAGAACAGTATTCTCAGTATTCCAGTGGCTCCTTTATAATTTTTTGGCATCTTTCATCATGTGCACGTTTTTTTTTTTGTGCTATAGTTTATCTTGTGTGGATTTCCATTTCAGTCACTTTAAGACAAGCTAGCTGACAAGAACAAAGGTTTCCATGATTTTATGGCTGACTACAGTGAACCCTGACCTTGGACCTCTACAGTAACAGTGTATGTCACGGTACTCAAAGGTCCATTTTTGGAATCTCACTGAAAGATAATCTGTCAATGCGCAAACAAAGACAATAGCTTCTCTTTATTCTGTCCTGAGCTAACATGTTCCTCTCTTAATGACCAAAGATCTAAATCTTCATATTAAAAGAATGATTCACTAAACTTAAATGTGCGTATGTCTGTCTGTCTGTCTGTCTCTCACACACACACACACACACAAATGTAGAATATGCATCTTACCCAATTTTCCCCTAGGGACTCGATAAAGTATTTATGATTATTCTTAAATGGAAGCAAAAAAACAGATTGGGAACAGATTTCTTAATACACTATGTTCAATTTTGTGATTTGTGCTCTTTTAAAAACGGAGGTACCATTCACCAAACCATTGATACAGTATCAATTCTGACTGACCAGTAGACTGTGGCTGAGCTCTAAAAAAACAACCATAGCCTGAGAATTTACCCAGTCTTGACACGAAGCAATTGCGTTCACATAATGTAGCAATGTCGCAGCTAATTTGAATACAACGCCTGCCATTGGATAGTGAAGCGAATAAACGTACTTTAACTCGTACATTAGCTAATTATCCTACAGCTATCAGCCATTTTGCTACTATTTCGTATCACGTAGCTAACGTTATATGTTCTTCAAACTACCGGGTTTGCCGAGGAAAGCAAAGAAGCTAACGAAACTAAGTGTCATGAATAACGTTAACAGTGAACGCAAAGACATAGCTAATTTATTCACAAACAACTTTACACCTTTGCCTTGCTAACCGTCCTTGTCAGTACATCGCCATGTCCCATGTCCACTGTGAGCAACTGACAGCTCCCCACGTAAACGGCCTTTCAGAATACAACTTGGACGGAATTGATATTCTCGAAGTTACGTACGTCGCACTTCACATGAGCTCCTGCGCCATCGTGCGTAAACTACGCTGTCGAGAGGACGTAACTTATGTCACGAATACGGCCTACGGGGCTACAAACAAACAGCCTAGCAGCTAACTGGTTAGCATGATACCGACCTGCAGATAACGTGCACACTGACAGAACGGAGTGTCCAATGACACGAAAACGACCATAACACAAGTATTGAGAGAAGAAAGATACAACACATAATATGCACAATAACACCAAATCACGCTAACTTAAAATACAAAAAGCATCTATCTCGTGTGCCCGAACCGGTGCAAGGCCTGCGAAGACAGCTCATGCCTTCGCTTGCCGAAGAGCACACTGACAGCGCGCGAAATACGCCCCCGATGTCCATTGTAAACCTTTTACCGGATCCCCGGGGCTGTATGCTTTCATTTGATATACCAATGTCCCCTACGGAAAGGTATAAAATGTTAGTTTTACCTTCTTCTGTCGGTTGTCAGCGCTCGCAGACCTTCCTCGCCCCAAATCCAGAACAAACAGTCCCGTTTGACGTCGATGACGTCAGACGCACGGAGGCAGGCTGAAGGTTTGTCAGCCGAAATGTCACCCACAACTCCACCTCATCCTCCTCTCCGGGGAACATCATGCAATATCTCGTAATGATTTCAGCGATAAAAACAGGTTAGTGCTTATTACACAAATTATGTATTTGATCCATTAAGATGCCAGAAGTAAATAGGCAAGTAAAATCCACTCATTAAATGCATAGGACTAGGAACTGACAGATTAAATGTCACTGAAATTGTATTTTTACGATTTCAAGTGACAAATTGATCGATTGATAAGGTTTGAGTGCATGTGGTGCGTAGCCATATTTGTTTCCCCTCTTTCTTTGATAAATCTTTATTTAATGAAATGATGTACAATCCTCAGAACATCACCATCTTTATAGGACAATTAGTTCAAGATTTTATTAAAGTACTGCTCACATTCTTTATGGAAAACAGGAAAATGTTTTTTCTACGGTTAATTAATGTATAAACCCAAACAATATATATTCATAAAGCCAAATAAGTCGTAATAAACCATGCCACAATTTGAGTGTAGTATATGGTATTCTTAGGCAACAATTCCTGAAAATGAAACCACATCATTGATGAAAATTACACCTCTGTCTTTAAAATGTTTGATATTTATGTGTGTGGGCCAGAGGGATTTTGTACGTTATGAATAGAATATGCTCATGAAATTTTATATATATAATTAACAGCTATATCAATGTAAAGTAATAAAGGCCCCTGAACTTTTGATGTAAATACATTCCATCACTGCAAGCTAAACTGTACTCAAGTTGTGCCCTTTAGACCACACATTTTAAACCAGTTGAATATTGAGGTAGGGTCTACATTTTCTTTTCCTTACACTGATGCTGATTGGTGGCCAGTCCAGCTTCAGTTTGAACTCTTCTTACGTTGACTTTAATCAACTAATTGCATGTTAAAAATCTTCAATACAAAACAGTGAAACAATGATTTATTCTACAAGTTTATTTCTTATACAGAATGAAACAAGATTGTTCGTTACATGACTGATATCCATTTTAAATATTCCATATTTATTCTACAGACAGTACCCTCATCACCCCAGCTGTAGAATAAAAAGCCCAACGTGTTCTAGATTTTACCAAAAGGTTGTAAAATCATCCATTCATCATCAGCAATACACAACGCTAGGACATAGCTCCGACATGTAAAATGGAAAAAAAAAAAGACACAATCTCTCTCAACTTTACATTTCTTAAACAAATGAATCGAAATTAAGTATTCTTTGAATAAAGGCACACACACAAAAAATATTAAGAGCAATTGTTTTACATTCTAGGAAAAACACATGGTACGTTTAGACTATTATTCGGTGGCGCAATTACATACAAAGTCAATGCAAAGATGCAAACTTGCGGGCGCCACGAGAAAAGGACCCAAAATTCGTGCAAGTTGGAATATTTTAACCAGAGCGAAGAATTCACGTGATACAGTGTCGCGAAATCCTATCAGTGTTTAGATTCTCCTGATGTCCTGACGTTGAATCAGAAAGGAGGAACAAATTATTGTAGCGGTCTGTGGGCACCCAGAGCTCTACAGTACCTCATTATTTGTACAGAGACCAGACAAAAAAACTTTTCTTTTGGAAAAGTAAGCAGGAAAGTTGGACTACATGGTAAATTCTGAAATTATATGCCTGTTTAGTTGACGGAGCAGCTTTACACTGACAGAAGTAATGCGATTATATACAAATGATCCCAATATGATCCCGCGATTAAAGCGATGCAAATATTTGCAACGCCTCCGTCTGAACGCACCATTAGTCTATCAACACCTCCAAAGAACAGTTGGTAGACATCCATAAGACCGTTACGTAGCCTAAGTATTTCCCGAAACGTGAAGCTATTCCTTTAACAAAAAATAAAATCATACAAGCTCAGACGGTGGAAAATGGTGGGAGCAGGTATGTATATTTCTTAATATACCTGGCAATGAGATTGGGTTGAATGGGACTGTGGGGGTCATCGACTGGTCCAGACAGATGTTAAGGTTGAGAAGTCACACACGGTGCAAAGTTCATTCATCGTTCTTGTCTTCCTCCTCTACCTCTGCCGCCTCTACTCCTTCTTCCTCCTCTTCTTCCTCCTCCTCCTCCTGTAATCCCTCTTCGCCAATCTCATCGTGCACCACATATCCCTCCTCATCTCCAATTTCAAAACCTTCGTCTTCTTCCTGGTTGCCCTGCTCCTCCTCTCCCTCCATTCCTAGATCCTCCTCCATCTTTTCCTCCTCTGCTGCTGCTGCTACTACTGCTGCTGCTGCTTCACCCTCGACGGCCTTTTGGCCCGTCTCCTCCTCAGCCGCCGGCTCATCCTTGACTGCTGCCGCCTCCGTCTGGTTGTCTGCTGTCTCGTTTGTTAACTCCATCTCAGAGACGTCCATCACCATTGAGTCTTCTGGATCCTGGTCGTCTTGGTTACCAGTGAACGGGTTTTCACCCTGACGATGACAGAAAGTTTATAAAGTACATTTGTTTGTCTATGAGCCCCTGCATTCATGATCAGCAAGACGGAAAGCTGCGAGATTCATTTGTGCATGCATGGTATTTTCTGTATGTAAACTGCACTCCATTATGAATGCTGGTGCATTTCTCCCTATAGCCAAGGAGATTAGTAAATCAGTCAGTTCCTCCGCTTTTAAACAGTACTATCCATCTCTCTCTCCTGAAAATTCACTCATAATATTGTATTCAAAAAGGAGTCTGAACATGTTTACGACTTTTTGATTTTGATCTCAAGTTCTTTGAGTTACAATATGAAGTGATTTAGAATTAAAGCCATTATGACTGGGTAGGAGGGAGGGATGTATACTGGTTTCAAACATGCAATTACACTGTGACCTCAAACTCTTATTCTTATACCCATCTGCAAAGCAAGAGCTCTGGTACATTTAGTGAGGCTATTCATACCATGCATTGTGACTGCCAGCTCATGGCCAGGTATATGACACTGTACATACCTTGAGGTAGCTCTCCAGCTTCTTGCCAATGACTTTGTGATTGAGGATGCTACGAGCAACTGACAGACTGGCCCTCTTGGACTGCTCCATCATACCCTTGAATCACAGAGAGTCCAAAGTCACACATAAGACAGAGTGCAAAATATCCAAAGAACAAACAGCAGTGCAGTACATCATCCAGCTGCACCATAGTTTTTGTAACAGTATTTGTACTGGACCAGACAGAACAGGACTTGGACCCTCCCATATAATCTGGTGTGTGGTGCATTATGGCTTTTAGAGTTATTTCTAACATTGGACAAAGAGTAGTAGATCAAACAAAAACTGTGCTGGAATGGTTTAACCCAAGTCAAGTACATTTTAAAAAGTTCTTCTCTCTCTAGAGCATTAAATTATAAATGTTTGTGCGTCTTCATTTTGACAAAAACAATGTATCAATTTAAATCCAGGTCTGTATTGGCATAATCAAAAATGTGTACATGAAAAAAAATGCTAAGTTGCTTGTAATGCTTCCCCCTTTTTTTTTAATTTTTTTTAAATTTTTTTTTACAAACTAGTCAGTAGAAAAAAGATACTTTTAGTTTCTTTTTTTAGAGTGTAATGATCAATTTGGGGATGATCAGCCATACCTTCCGGTTGTAGTTATGGTCAGGTGACTTGATGTGTTTCTGTATCAGGTGTGGCTGCATTGGAATGAAAAGGTCACATGCTGCGCAGTGAGCGGCTTCCACCTTCCTCATGAAGTGCTCCATACCGAGATCTACACAGATGTGTGAGAAATATATGCAATGAGCAATCACTTAAGTTCTCCCTCTTACCACACACACACCCCCACCCACACACACACACCCACATCTTACCCCTGGTGAGGTCCTGCTCTTTGTACACCTGGCAGATGGCAGCACTGTGGTTTTCCAACTGGCCAACCCTCTGATCTGTCTTCTGAAACTTATTCTGCAAATACTCCTACAAAACCATGAAGTATTTTTATTAGTTTACACTCCATCAGTGACTCCGGCGGTGACCCTGTTGCATGTACAAAAGTAATTACCCCTAAATTCTACATGCAAGAACTGTTTACACCAGACTGTTTTGCCTGTCTAAGTAGTTATAGTCTTCTTAAATCTTATAATGAGTTGTAACAGTAGGGCTTAGGTACCAGCAACAACTTATAAGATCACAAAATCAATACAAGAACTTGACAAAGTCAGATTTTGCTTGGAAATTTAGATCTGGAAACAGCCCTACTATGCATTTATTTATGTATGATATACTTAACTATACTCTTATTTTAGTGCATTTACAACTAGCACATCCCTTGACATTTACCCCCAAATGCTAAAATACAGCATGCAAAAGCATATATCAGCGTGTGAGTGTCTATATGCGATGTTTGACAAATCTCAGTCACCTGTAGGAACTCTGTAGTGGGCTTGGACAGTTGGCTGGAAAGGAACTTAAAGTGGTCCTTGTGAAAGCGGCTGTCAAGATGACTTTCCATTTCCTCCTTGTAGAACGAACGGAACTTGCACACAGAGCAGGCAAACATCACCCTGTAAAAACAGGCCCATTGGAAAGAGGTACAGCATGATGAAGAGTCGAAGAAACCCAGTCGGATAATAATCCAAATTACTACACAACTAAAGCCCGTGATGTGGCGACGTACAGTGAAAGAGGCAATAAACAAATCTCAAACAATAAGAAAGCAAGCAAAAAAAGAGACAAATGATGGCGAGGTAGTAAATCTTGACTCAGCAGTAAATAGTATGTCCTCTCACCTTTCCAGGAAGCCCCTCCTCTTCCTCATTTTTGGGTGCTTGTCCTGACTTTGGGTCGGAGTCTGTTTGCCCTGTGGACTTTTCTTCTCCTCCTGTTTGGGTGAAGCTAAGCACACGAATAACAGCAGATATTAGGCATTCAAGATGAGTAGCTGAAAGAAGAAAAATCAGTGCGGAGCAACTGTAGTGCGCTTACCTTTATCTCCATCTGCAGTTGGGTTTGTCTCCTGTGAATAAAAGTATCCCATTACTTATTTTTCTTTAGAAACATGCGTTGAACAGTTGCATTTTTTTTTATTCAGAAATAAAACTGTTGACATAGGCTACAGCCCCTCTACGCCAAATAAAAGCCATGTGTCACTCAAATCTGTGCAAAAGAATGACTAATGAAAAAGGTTATTTTACAGAAGAACACAAAGAACATTGTGATTATTTTAGCCTTCTTTTGTTAATGCTGGGTCAGGGAGTCTTTTGTGCAACTACACTGAGCCATAATCTCTTCCTAATTTGTATGAATTACATTTGAAGAGATATTGTGTTCAATTAGGGTAAATCAAGTGGTTCAGCGGTTTATTCATGGAGGGTAAACTAATACATGCCGTAACGATCAAAAAGAATCAGTTTCTGGAACCCAGGATCGATCTACTCACTGGATCTGCAGTTTTTGGTTCACCACCGTCCCCATTTTTCTCTGCTTGCTCTATGGAAACATGAGGCAAAAACAGACTTAGAAAATGTGTTTTTTTTTTGTTTTTTTTGAGTACAACCAAAATTTGTTCAAGTACCTTGGGTAGCTTCTGACCCAGAACTCTCGGTCTTGTTCATCTTTGACTCTGGCTCATCGGCTGCAGTAAGAGTCTGCTTTCTCTTCTTCTGGACGTCACGCTGTGGCTTCACCTGCTACAGTCAACAATTCATTTGCACTCAAATACATTTTTTTGTTAACAAAAAAAAACATTTGGACAATACATCCAGAACAACAACAGCATCATCAACAACACATCAATGAATTCTAGACTTAATACTCGTCAAAGCCAATTAGCAGACTTGATACGTCTTCCTTCTCTGGGCATTTCCTCATCAATAGTGTTAGCCTTATCTTAAGACTACTCCGGATTGGGGCAAAAAAAGAATGAAAATAAAAAAAAATAAAACCCAAAAAGTGAAAATCATCCCACAGGAAAACAAAACAATTGGGCAGGGAGAGTTGTCACTTGCCTTTACTGTACAAAAAGGGGCAGTTCCATTAGGCATTTCTGACTAAATTAAATAAGGGCTGGGCGGAGTTAGAACGGCAAGTGATATGTCAAATGGGTGTCGAGGAGTATTTGTGACAAATTGCTTTGCGTGGCACATAGCAGGTAGTAGCACTTTAGGCTGACTTGCCAGTTGGTAGAGATAGAGAAGGAGGGAATCAGATAGGGCTAAACTTTTGCCCAGTGTCTGAGGAGGTCTTATTTGGCTGGAGGTACTTACTTTGTTGAGGGGTCTCTTGCGGCCTCGCTGCCGGCCAGCCCGTGGGCCCCCTCCAAAATGCCTCCCAGGAAAGTCGTGAGGCCCTTGAGTGGAACCCTGATGGAAGCCCCCACTCTCAGGGTACATGCGGTTGGACAGGAGGGATGGGAGCTTGCCTCTACCACCTCCTGGAGAGTGGCCGCGGTGGGCCTGGCCACCACTGCCACTGCCCCGCCCACCTCCTCCTAATGGAGTGGGGTCAGACCTGCGGCTTCCAAACCCTCCTCCAGCTCCTCGACCCCCGGCACTTCCACCCCTTCTGGGGGAACGTCGGCCTGCTCCAGGCCATCCTGCACCTCCAGAGCCTCCTCCCTGGCCACTGTTGAAGGACTCCCTCATATTCTGTCGCATTTTAGCGACTCCATAGGAAGAGGAGGGGCTGTCAAAGCCTCCTCCTCCCCCTAGCCCAATTCCCCCTCCGAAGCCCGAGCCTCCTCGCTGACTCAACAGCATGTTGTCCTCACGGCCATCGCCATAACCATAGCTACCGCCGCCAGATCTGTAGAGATCTCGGGAGGAGGTGAGAGCGGAGGCGCGCGAGTCGAATGACTCGTAGTGGTCATACCTGCGGGAGGGAGGGAGAGGGTTGATAGAGAAGAGCAGAGAGCAAGGGAGGCAGGTAGGGCAGCCAGGTTTGGATTTCTCCACCTGCTATTCCTTCTCCTCCATGGTCTCACTTTCTCCATTTGTGTTCTTGTCACTCCCAGCTTTATTTCAGAAACCACATTAGATCAGAAATTGATGATCCAAAACAAGTTAACACTCTGCTTGTGGTCTTTAATAACAAAGTAATGATTTTTCTCTTATTAGGTTTACAGAAACTCATCCAACCACATTCTCTGGTGGAGGTTAAACAGTATTCTGCAGATTAGGGGAAAAGCAGTTTCTTGGGCTGTAAAACCTTGAACAGACATGACCATGGTCTATCAGAACCAACGATGTCTTAAGATGGGTGCAAGAGGTGAAATATCCTGGGAAGTGACTTGATTATGGTAAATACTCATGAAAGGGGATGAAACAAACTAGGGCTTTTTTTCCCCGGCGGGCAAGATTTTTTAAAGATACAGCAGGCAGCTTTCAATTAACAATTGAGCTTGACAAAATAATACATAATGCTAACGCCTGTAAACCCATCTCTCTTGCGTAACCTAAAGCCAGAACACAGAGTTAGGTCACATGGGGGATGAGAGAAACATGTGTGTGGGAACAAATAAAAACAAAGGCAATGTTCAAGGAGTGCTAGGTAAAGATGGACTGGCTTCATGTAAAAGGATGTCGATCTGTTACAAATGGAAAAGTCAATCTATAATTGCACCTCCAACGAAGGGTCATGCATTTTCATGACGGCTTAAGGTTCTTCCCAGAAATCAGACAAACCATGACATAGAAAATAAGGAACAATCAAAGCTTCTGCATATGCTAAATCAGGGGTGTCAAACTCAACTTCACTAAGGGCCACACTGGAAAATGAGAATCACAATAAAGGCCAGACATGTAGAGTTTACTGACATGCTTTTATTTAACCCAAAAAGTCAAATATCTTTGGCTGTTTCATTGCATGTCTCATATAGCTTTCCTCACATACAGTTTGGTCGACATAAAACCCTAAAAAAAAAAAGTTTCTTAGCAATTATAGAATTTAGCAAAAACGAATGAAAACCAAAGATGACATTTTTAACAGCAGGCTACCACACAGCTGACTCCAAGCAACCTGTTTCACAGCCTGAATATGTAAACTCTCTGGTTGTGGGGGAATTTCTGAGGCTCAAAGTCACCCAATCTGCCAAAATCTGCTTTAAGTGTCACATAATTACAGTGTGACTGACTTTTGGTGTTGTGCACAGCTAGGTGGTCAATATTAGTTGTGAACCTAAATTGATATGCAGGCCGGATCAAAATTTGCAAGGGGCCGGATTTGGCCCCCGGGCCTCGAGTTTGACACGTGTGCTAAAATCATTCAAATGCAGCCTTGGAGCAACCCAAACCCATTTTAATCTCAAACAGGAAATGGGGCATACATATTTTCACAAAGGCTGAGTGTAACATGCAAGTAAATGCCTTAGCAGGCTATAACAGCCTAATTTACTCTGGCAACATGACCAGTCTAAAACAATAACAACTAGGTTTCCAACCAGATTGGCATGGTCTTCGTTTTTATTTTGTTAACATATATTTTATAGAACTCTGTTCTTCTACAAGGCGACTTCAATACCAATACCATTAGAAGGCCTAAGCATCGGTTTATATCGCAGCAAAATGTGAATCAAGACATTTACTGAGATCCTTTTTCAGATGAATCTAAAAACTAACAATATTTAATTGGTTGGATATTGTCCAGGCATGCGGCAACAGTCAGAGACAATGTTCTCACCAACCAGATCCCACATTATGACATTAACTTTTTAACATGAAAGACAGTACTGGGAAATGTAATACTCTCACTGGCATGGATGTGTGGTAGTGGAATCTGAGTTGCAGTATGGAGCTGAAAAAGGAAAAAAGAGTTATTACCTGTCACCTCGAGTCCCTTTCATCCCTCCCTCCAACTGAGTTAGCATGTCCAGGCGCTGGTTAATCTTGGCAATTACTGCATCAGCATGTGTGCCTGTGGATGAGAGCAGGGACGCTCCTGAGAGGCCTCTCTTCATGTGGCCTCCTCCCCCATAGCCCCCAAGCCCAGACATTGAGTCTTTATAACCTCCCCCATACAGGTCAAAGCCACCAGAACCTAACAAAGGGAGGAATCAAAAAAGGTGTTAATATGACCACTGTATTTTAAAAACAACATGGCAGCAGCTCTACAATCGAGCATAAAGTGTGGGTGTCCTTGTGTTTATATCCAGTGCTAGACTATATTCACTGGTTTTCTCACCTCTGCTGCCTGACCCGCCACCTCCCCAACTGGAATAACCTGCAAAAGGAGATAATACATAGGTATAAGCAAACTGAAAGAATCTGAATCAGGTGTAAATGGCCAAGTAAATGTGAACACAATTTGATTCAGGCTTTTGTTGCTCTCAAAGTACGTACAGAGAAAAAGACAGGATACGCCTAACAAGGACAAAGCTAAACAACTGGTAAACACACATTTGACTACTATGTACAGATAGTAGTTTGTGTATGTATAAAAGTGTGTGTATGTATATATATATATATATATATATATATATATATATATATATATATATATATATATATATACGCATATGAATACACATAGGGTACGTGATAGAAGTTGATATTGAAACAGCCATGATATTTGGTTACTAATAAGAGCATACTGCGATGTAGATAGTCATGCAAATACTAAGTTGCCAAAAACAATATAAAGTAGAATAAACAAGACTTGAAGGTTAATAAAAAGGACTCAAAGATGTCCCAGGAGTGTTCAACTCCAAGTCGGCTGGATTTTCATTAGATTCTTATCCGACATTGATTTAGTTGTAGCCTTCTGTTGTACTGGCTTAACTTCGTGCAAATGAGAACTGCTTCAGAGAACATTACATTATTTGTGAGCATAATGTCATAGCAACCTAGCTAAGTTTTGGAAGCATTTTTGTTGAAGCGGCCATTTTATTAAACTAGCCTTAAAAAGTCGTTTTCTTCCCACACTGACTCCATTTTAACAGAATAGGCAAGCTAACTTCAGAAAAGCATCTAACACGCTCTACATCAACCCAACAAGGCCTACACAGCCCTCTAGGTTAGCATATTAGCTAAATAAACAGGCGAAGTGGCTAAGCTGGCTACTTTTACTTCATGTTAGCTAGCTAACGGCGCTGGTAACGTTACTGTTATAGCTACCGTTAACGATTTGTTTGTTCCGAAATGAATATATTAAAGTGATTAATGTTACTGTAACAGATGAGTAACATTAGCTAATATTTCCTAACAGTTAGCAAACGCTTCTTTGTTTCAAGCTACATCCGACTATGGTTTGGTTGTTGCTGCTGGCAAGCTAGCTAACTGGCTAACAGCTAACTAGCTAACATACTAGGGCCATGTTTCACTATAACAAAGCATGTGGCTAACTGGAAAAGTAATTAATAACGTTAAATGTAGCCACGGTGAGGCATATGCACCACCGAATAGGGCATTTCACGTCAAAACCATATCAGTGTATAGTTACCAGATCCGTAGCTCCTGCCGTCCATTGTATTTTAGTGCGCTGTTCTGAGTGCGCTGTTCAGACAATCCGATCGAAACAACCAGCGATAGCTCCAGCAGCAGCAGTTACGCCTTCGGGTTGAGTACGTAGCGCTCTTTCAAAGAGACGAGACGTACGCAAAAAAATGACGTGATCACCAAGGCCTCAAAAACAGAAACAGTATTCCAAAGACATAACGGGAAAATATATATTTCCCCTGTTTTTTTTTCTATGAAAAATGTATTTATTTATTTAATTAATTCCTTGCGAGAAGCTCTCATCTGTTGTTGCTGCGACAGTGCGATAGGTTGACTGATTGATTGATTCTTCTTCTTTTGAGTTTTACGGCAGTTGGCGTCCTATGAATTGACTGATTGACTGATTAGGGGGCTTTTAAACATTGCATTGATTTAATCATAAAGCCTCAGCAAGGAACTTAAGATGACGTAGGCCTGTGTCTGTCTGCTTCAACGTGCCTCTCTGCTGATGTGTCAATATCGTTAAAATATACAAAATATATTTAGCGCTCTGCTAATGCTACGTTCTTATGTGAGTGCTCTGATAAAAAAGAAATGCATTCTTTGATTACTATCTGTTGTTGGTATTTAGCCTTGATGAGGCTATGCGCTGCAGATGCGAGCTTCTCGCAGGATTTTGAGGTAGGCTATCTCGTTAATTCAGGCAAACAGAGCAAATTGTTTTTCTCATGAAAACGTATCTCAGGATTTCTGAGATAAGAAAAAACAGAGCAAATATTTTTTTCTCAAGTGAATGCATTACGCTTCCGCATATTCAAAATATATTCTCTAAATTCAAATGAAGAAAATTAAGCTTTTCGTAGCACTAAATCACTTTGAAGCAAATAGTACGGTAAGAGTCAAGCATGTGATACAGTCAAACGGGGACACCTGCTGGTCAACACTTAATATTGCATATGGTGAGATCATAATGAAACACGCTATCATCTTTGATATTTTGTTTAATATATATTTGTGTCAATGCGTCCCGAAAAAAATAATAGGGGACGAATAGGGAATCCGACTGACAGATTCACTGAGCACAGTGTCAATCAGTCTATAAACAACCCATACATCCAATTAATGTTAAAAGGGATTAGCCTACATTAAGTGATTGACATCCTGACAAATGTCATTGAGCCAATCATCAGGTACCACATTAAAAGTTCCCCTCTAAAAAAACTTGTCTGATGTATAATTTTCCTCTAATCAACTAATTTACCAAGTGTCCTTTTTTGTTTTTAGCTCCACATAAGCCTGATAAGCAATTACAGCAATCCTAATCAATGTCCAGCGACTCTCTATGTCATATTTTCATGTCATTTGTTCAATCTCGTATGTTAAATAGAATCACCACTCCTGCAGAATGTAGATTATAGGAATATATAGTTTTATTTCTTTGATGTAGATATATATATGAGATCTAGAAAAAAGTAGCCATCTCCAGTCACGAGTTGCCAACCTTTAAAGTTTCAGTTTAAAAAAATAATAATTTACAGATGTTGTAATTTAGATTTGAATCTATTTGCACAAAACATCAACGTAAAATACATACAATAATACCAATAAAAGGGAATGTGCAGGGAAGGAAGGTTAGAAAGTTGTCCCCCAATAGCCATATATAAAAAAAAATACGATTTTCAATAAACTGTAATTATAGCAGACATTTTATTTTTTATTTTTTTTAAAATTATTATTATTAATGGTATCCAGAGCATTACAGAAACTCATTTACCATTAGAGACATCTTGCATCGTTCCCAACACCCCTACCCTCTCAAAAGTAGGCAACAAATACACAATTTAAGGACATATTCATAAAAATAGAGACAAGCAATAGAATCCACATCAGTAATATCAAAGAGCATCTGGCTAACCTCCAGGTTATTACCCGTCACATTTCTCATGGATTTCACATGTAGATATTAAAAATAAAAGACAAACAAACAAACAAAACACTTGCCTGTCTTTTGATAACTTGTGCATAATCTTCTATATCAGACATTTTTATCAGACAAACAAGACAGAACAAACAAGAATAAACAAGATATATGTGCCATTAAAACTTATAAAATGTAAGAAGAGAAAGATTTAATCATAATATGAAAACTGCTATAATGCAAAACTGGGTAGATTTGTTGTATGATGGTGGCAGCTGTATGCCTCAATTCAGAACTGGTTTCACAGGAAGTTAACAAGAGCATCAGACAAACGACGCTATAAACACGCAGCCGGCCTTCATGAACAAATGTGTGAAATTCAGCTGAAGATAAGAGCCTCGAATCCAACCCCCAGTAGTCGTTAAGGCAGGAAGTAGATCTTTTCAAGGATACGGATACATGTTTGTATGTTTTGTAACCTCCAGGTTTGGCTGTACCACACACTGTGAGTTTACAGGTGCCTTTGCAGTGCTCAAATCATATTTCACCAAGAAGAATCTAAATGGCCAAGACAGACATTTTATCTGCACTCCTGCAAAGCACTCAGCATAGATATCTAAAATCTAAGCTGATATCACACAGTGTCTTCCTGCTGCTCTGCTGGATCTGTCCATTCTGCAGGATGCATTGGCTCATACAGCTCGTCCATCTGAAGGGCAGAGAAGACAATGACAGAGGGGAACACACACACACACACACACACACACACACACAGTCATTTCTAGGTCTCAACTTTTGTACTACTCACTTGTCCAGTTTGTACTTTGTCACTTTGCTCTGCAGCGGAGGTCAGAGTTCTCTTCTTCCTGGATGTTATTGGTCATATTAAGCAAATTACTAATGTTAAAATCATATTAAAGCCAACAAGAAGAGAGGAAATGAAAGTACAAAAATTTGAATGGAGTATTTTACCTCATCCTCAGGTAGAGGAGAAATACAGCAGGTGGGAACAGTAATATAACAGTTAGCTTTACTGCATTCAGTATCGCTACTGCAATCCGAGCTGGAGAGAGATTGATGTGAGCTGTGAGACAAGCGCAACATATTTAAAAAAAAAAAAGTGAAATACACAATTGTATTTTGTAGGTTTGTTTTAATATTGACCCTTGAGTATAGTTGAACACAGTTATGTCAATATGCATTGAGTCTATTAAGTCCGTTTAAGAGTGGGTGAAAGATTTAATTCACGTCACACTAGTACACGAGTACTTCAATAATTGAGCCATTTTTGCTGCTTCAATTCAAATGTAAAGCCTCAAGGCCGTTTTATGGTTCTGCGCAGGCTCCACACATCGCTTTCGCCGTAGCCTACATAAGTGGCCTGATGTTTATACTTGTGCGCTAGTGTGTGCGTCGACCGGCGTGTGTGTGTGTTTGTGTGTGTGGGGAGTGTGTTAGAGTGAGGGAGAAGTGAGACAGTGAAGGCGTGTCTCCCCTGTGTTTTCTGACCAAGGTGGGAAATCTGTAGCAGGAAACGTTAACCCTCTCCTTGATTTCATGTTGTTTCACTCACGTTTGACGGTGAGATTCTCTTCAGATGAGCTGATGTTGTGGGGGGTTTTGACGGCACAGGAGTAATTCCCTGCATGCTGACTTCTGACTGGGTCCAGAACCAGGTGTTTGTTTTGCTTCTCTGTCGGGGTCAAAGGTCGACTGTTCAAGTACCAAATGTAGTTTGTGTTGTCAGTCAGAGGACAGCTGGTACTGCAGCTCAGGGTGACTCTCTGGCCCTCTGTCACCTCTGCAGAGGGAGTCATTATCACTTTCAGGCCTGAAAAAGGGTTTGATAGATTAAATGACAAAAACATGTTAGAGACGTTTACAGCTTTTGTGCGCCTATTGGATAGACTGACTTGCAACCTTCAAAGTACCCGATACCGATTATATCAGAGAACATATAATATGCATGACACATTTAATAAAGCAGGGATTAAAAATGTAATTTTATATGTTGTTGAAAATGTAAAACCATGGATCAGGTTGTGTCAATTATGATGTCTTAAGATACACAATGAGGAAGCAACAGATTCCCCATCGAAAGATATTCAGGTATTTAAGTATTACCAGTGACAACTAACGTGACTCCGGGTGAAGGAGACTGTTTCTTGTCATATCTCTGGAGCGTGAATTTGTATTCTGCTGAGTCATTCTTCTTCAGGTTATTGATTCTCAGGATGGTGTAATTTTTCATGTTGTCATGAAGCTCCACGCGACCTGCATCCTCGGTCAAATTTTCAGCATCCTGCTTTCCTTTATTCCAGAAATGATTTACGATAGGCCAGCTGTGGTGTGAGTATTCACTTGAAATGTTCACTGAAGAACCTTCCAGAGCACAAATCCTCCTTCTGGCATAATTCACACTCTCGCAGTTCCTATTATGAAGACCTGAAATATAGATTCATGACTTTTAGTAACAGCTTCATTTACTTTGAAAAAGACTTCTGTGTCTAGAATTTTAACCAGGCGCAATTTTTTTTAAGGTACAAATCCTTTTTCCTATTTATATTTTTAATTTTCTTTAGTGTATTGTATGGCACAACGCAAATGATACTGTGAGTAATACACAGTGTTTGAGGCTGAAAAACCAAATAGTTATTGCTGCAATAACTGTAAATCACAAAGAAAGCAACAGCCCTGACTTTCATACAGGGAATGGGACTTAGGGCCCAGATATCCTCTGCTTCAATTACGTTAAGTCACAAAAACGTAAAAGTATCGAATGATGCAAGAGGAAAAGCAGGTCACATAACAGTGACTGAAATGAGATTTTAAATTGAAAGAAAGTGTGATATTTGATTAATTACTATTCAAACTACAAATAGAAATGAACAAAAATCGAATTCTCAAACTGTGCGTTTACATCAGAGCTATTGCATTTTATTTTGAGGTGTTTTCTGCTGCCCACCCTCCATGGCATTTAAACATGAAGATATTGTTTCTTATTGCCCCTTTAGGCACGCAGACTAATGATACAAATGCCCTATTTCATAAGTTAAAAGAG
>NC_135856.1:7477799-7542799 GCF_031162955.1 Sander vitreus | reverse complement strand
TAAGCGTACCACGATACTAATAAAATACTTAACTAATATTGTTTGTCTTGTCTCCTCATCAGCTAAACCCTTGTCCTGTGTATGAAAACATCTTAGCTCGACCAGCAGAGCAGGAAGAGCTTCACTATAGCAGAGTCTACTTCTCTAAGAGCCAGGCAGAACCTCTTTACTCCACCATCCATCCACATCAGCCCAATCGACAGGACCGTTACAACTGATTTGGGATCTACTTAGTGGCCTAACTCATCTTGATCAGTGGTAATATTTTCAACAACCAGCATTTTAAGTTTTTTTTCCGCCCACCATTTCACTTCACTCCATGCTAATGTGGACCAGGAGTTCCTTAAAAGTACTGAGCCTCCTGGGCAAAACCTAATCACTTTGAAACATCTGTCAGAAAAAAAGGCAGAGTGTTTCTGAAGAAGCAGTAACCACTCAGCTAGCACGGAACAGTGCATGTGCTAAAAGTCTGCACAACAAAGAAAAAATTTAAGAAGCGGCCTCAGTGACACCATCACTGTTTTTCTCTACAAAACACCACATGACACAAACTTGGAGAGGTCAAAACACCAGCATCACTAGTAGTAATGAAGAATATCTTTAGTTAGACTGATGTGTTTTGGCTTGGGGCCTTTATCAGGGTCATCATACAACATGCATTACAAAGAACATTTAAATAAGAAAATATGAAAAAAAAATGGTTTCAGGCTAAGTTGATCTCTTCACTAAACAAGTTGCCGGAGTTTTGACCTCTTCAGACTTTTTTCTCTTCTCCATACACCTTGGTAGTAGGAAGTTGTGCCAGAATACATACTCTGCTTCTACACAGCAAAAAGTTTTCAGTTTTGGACTTTTCACTGCATCATCCATGGAGAGCAGCTGGTGTCCAGAAAGCTGTATTCAGACCATGTTATGACAGGATTTCTCACTTTGTGTGAACTTTTAAATACATGTTTTTGGAAGAGAAGCATGAGGACCATCCTGTGTTCCATGACACCTACTCAATTTTAGATCTGTTGTGGATTGTTGACGGACAGTTGGGAGGATTTAAAACTTATATACAGGAAGATAATAATTCCATGTTGTAAAGGCGAAAAGCAGCAGACTGTGTTCATTGATACTGTCAATGCCGAATCATCACAGTTTTAAAGCAATTTTAGTGGCAGATTAAGTTGCTTCTCAGACTGACCACACCTGCTCTATTGTACAGATAACTTGAAATGAGGTCGTAAATAGATTGAGTAATGGCACTGCCAAATGTAGCATGGCTTTGTCAGGTAAGCTCATTGAAGCATTTTTGTTTTCTGGTATGTTGTGTTGCTTTTGATTTTATTTGTAACTGTAAAAAAGGTTTTTGTAACATGTTCTACCCTGCATTATCTAAAGTGTATTAAAACATACTAGATATGATATTTGAAGCTTGGTCTTCATTGAACTTTTTTTCCAAAACAAACCAACCCCAGACAGCTCCACATCTCTCTGATCAGTTAACACTGCTACATGTCGCATGAAAAGCCAATACATTATGTTAAAACTGAAAACAAATAATAATAATAATAATAATAATTGTCATTAAAATCACAGTGAGAAAAATTGCGACACCATAAAGTTAAATCGAAAGTTTTCAATGACAAAATATGTCAAATAACTACTGCACTATAAACTGCACATAGATTCATCACTAGAGGGCTCTTTTTACTAAAATTAATAATGATGAAGGAAGTGATAGTTTGGTGTCAGAGCTGCATGCGGTTTCTCTGCTAGCCATCTACACACTTGAACAACAGTCCATTCTGTCTCTGTAAGGAGACTGCTGTTGATTTTGACCAGTTGTTTATATTGTTTAACGTTTCACAAGTTTAGACACAGATGTAATAAGGTCATTCAATTATACAACCACCTTTCTGATTAGAAGCTGAAGACTACAACAGCCATGTTGGCAGAAGCTGGATGTGTGTTTATGGGTTTGATCCTGTACATCTCAGGTATGAATTGCTGTTCATCTGTTATTATATAACACAAATTAACTGTGTGAACTGTAAAAAAGAAAAGAGAGAAAAAAAGAAAGATATTAATTTTTTGTAGTGTACAGTGGGTGTTCATTTGTAGACAAAATTATATTATTAAATTATATATATTAATAAAAACAAAAAATATTGAATAATAGCTTTCAATATCTTTACGTATTCTGCTGCTACATTATATTAATATGATCCTTTGAGTTTTTGATCTTAGTATCATTGACCATTTAGTGCAATGAGAACGTCTGTCCAGATGTTTGCTCATAAAATCTTCTGTTAAAGGGGTTCATGGACGAGCAAACAGCATCTGTGCCTTAAAAGGTTCATCAGTGGATCTGCCCTGCTCAGCTCAACGTCCCGCTACAACCATGAAGTGGTACACTTTAGACTGGGATAGATCTAAACCTGTTCAGACGGAGCTCTCTACAGATGAAAATCGTGTGACGTACAACATGTCTGCAGAGAGTAACTTCACTCTAACAATCAAAGATCTGAGAGAGAGCGATACAAATGTTTACTGCTGCAGAGAGACTTCTGACAACCCAGAACTCTGCTGGCACAACAAAACTGAGCTCCATGTTGCAGGTACAGTGGCTCCCAGTTATTTATTAATTAAAGAATGACATTAGTATATTAAATGTTTTTGTATACATAATCTCAGACCTGCAGGTAAAGGTGATTCCTGCCACAGAGGGACAGACAATGACACTGATGTGTAGCACCAGCTGTCCTCTGACTGAAAACCCTGCAGTCTACAGCTGGTACAAGAACAGAGAGTTCCTCTATCAGGACTCTCCCTGGTACCAACAGCTGGTCAGCAGTGAGAAAGGAGTCAGATACTCCTGTGCTATCAAAGGCTACGAGGATCTCAGACCCCCTCGAGTCTCAGTGGGTGAGTGATAGCATTTAGCTTCTTATTATATGGTGAAACATCTGGCTACGTATGTTATGCTTTCAAGAATAATTCCTTTATTCACACACTGGAACCATAAATCCTAAACCTTCTGATATACAATGACTATTTGACAACATTTTCCAAAAACCAAAACCATTTATTTTTCCAGATTCTGTCACGTCGACCTGCTTCAGTGTGACCTATGCTAAAGGGAGAATGTGTTCTTATAAGACGACATCAGAGGAAGAGCCCTGCTCCATCACATATCCCAGAGGATAAGTTTCCAAAAAGCACAAAAACAACTCCCACCCCACCACTTCTAAACCCTTTAAAATCATAGTTTCTATGAGATCTATTTCCCAATGGATGATTTATTTTGTATAATATCTCTTCTTTTATCTTTGGTGATTTTCATATTGTTACAAGCACAATAACCAGAGTTTTCTGGATTAATCATGCTTTGAGTTTATGTTTAATAATTCATGATATCACTGTATTTTATGTAACATCTGATAAATAAAATACATTTCTCATCCCCCAACAGAACTTCTCCGGGAACCATCACCTTATCGTGGTGGAGAGGTTTGTGTGTCCCTATGAACCTGAGGGCTGTGTTGTCTGGAGCTTTGTGCTCCTGGTAGGGTCTCCCAAGGCAAAGTGGTCTCAGGTGAGGGGCCAGACAAAGAATGGTTCAAAAATCCTATGAAAAATCGAGGAAGGGATGAAGTGACCCTGCCCGGAGGAAGCCCGGGGCCCCCGTCTGGAGCCAGGCCCAGATGGAGGGCTCGTCAGCGAGCGTCTGGTGGCCGGGTTTGCCACGTAGCCCGGCCGGGCACAGCCCGAAAAAGCTACGTGGCGGACATCCCTCCATCCCATGGGCCCACCACCTGTGGGAGGAACCGCTGGGGTCAGGTGCGCTGCCACATGGGTGGCAGTGAAGGTCAGGGGCCTCGACGGACCAGACCCGGGCAGCAGAGGCTGGCTCTGGGGACATGGAATGTCACCTCTCTGTGGGGGAAGGAGCCGGAACTTGTGCAGGAGGTGGAGCGCTACCGGTTAGATCTGGTGGGGCTTACCTCTACGCACAGTCTTGGTTCTGGAACCATACTCCTGGATAGGGGTTGGACTCTTTTCTTCTCCGGAGTTGCCCAGGGTGTGAGGCGCCGGGCGGGTGTGGGGATACTCACAAGCCCCCTGGCTGAGCGCCGCTACGTTGGAGTTTAACCCGGTGGACGAGAGGGTCGCCTCCCTACGCCTGCGGGTTGTGGGGGGGAAAACTCTGACTGTTGTTTGTGCATATGCACCAAACAAGAGTTTAGAGTATTCGGCCTTCTTGGAGACCTTGAGTGGAGTCCTGCATGGGGCTCCAGTCGGGGACTCCATAGTTCTGCTGCGGGACTTCAACGCGCACGTGGGTAATGATGGAGACACATGGAGAGGCGTGATTGGGAGGAACGGCCTCCCTGATCTAAACCAGAGTGGTTGTTTGTTGTTGGACTTCTGTGCTAGTCATGGATTGTCTATAACGAACACCATGTTCGAACATAGGGATGCTCATAAGTGTACTTGGTACCAGAGCACCCTAGGCCAAAGGTCAATGATCGATTTTATAATCGTTTCATCTAATCTGAGGCCATATGTTTTGGACACTCGGGTGAAGAGAGGGGCGGAGCTGACAACCGATCACCATCTGGTGGTGAGTTGGGTCAGGGGGTGGGGGAAGACTCTGGACAGACCTGGTAAGCCCAAACAGGTAGTGCGGGTAAATTGGGAACATCTGGAGGAGGCCCCTGTCCGACAGACTTTCAACTCACACCTCCGGCGGAGCTTTTCGTGCATCCCTGTGGAGGCTGGGGGCATTGAACCCGAGTGGACAATGTTCAAAGTTTCCATTGCTGAAGCTGCGGTGAGGAGCTGTGGTCTTAGGGTCTTAGGTGCCTCAAGGGGCAGTAACCCACGAACACTGTGGTGGACACCGGTGGTCAGGGAAGCCGTCCGACTGAAGAAGGAGTCTTTCCGGGATATGTTATCCCAGACGACTCCGGAGGCAGTTGCAAGGTACCGAAGGGCCCGAAGGGCTGCAGCCTCTGCCGTGAAAGAGGCAAAGCAGCGTGTGTGGGAGAAGTTCGGAGAAGACATGGAGGACTTTCGGTCGGCACCAAGGTACTTCTGGAAAACCGTTCGCCACCTCAGGAGGGGGAAGCGGAGAACCATCCAAGCTGTGTACAGTAAGGATGGGGACGCTGTTGACCTCAACTGAGGAGGCAATAGGGCGGTGGAAGGAGCACTTTGAGGAACTCCTAAATCCGACTAATCGCCCTCTATGGTAGAGGCAGAGCTGGAGGAAAAGGGGGGGATTGGCATCAATTTCCCTGGTGGAGGTTGCTGAGGTAGTTAAACAACTCCACAGTGGCAAAGCCCCAGGAATTGATGAGATCCGTCCAGAAATGCTTAAAGCTCTGGGTGTGGAGGGGTTGTCTTGGTTGACACGCCTCTTCAACATTGCGTGGAAGTCTGGGACGGTGCCTAAGGAGTGGCAGACCGGGGTGGTGGTTCCCCTTTTTTGAAAAGGGGGGACCAGAGGGTGTGTGCCAATTACAGGGGTATCACACTTCTCAGCCTCCCCGGTAAAGTCTACTCCAAGGTGCTGGAAAGGAGGGTTCGGTCGATAGTCGAATCTCAGGTTGAAGAGGAACAATGCGGATTCCGTCCTGGTCGTGGAACAACGGACCAGATCTTTACTCGCAAGGATCCTGGAGGGAGCCTGGGAGTATGCCCAACCAGTCTACATGTGTTTTGTGGATCTGGAGAAGGCGTATGACCGGGTGCCCCGGGAGATACTGTGGGAGGTGCTGCGGGAGTACGGGTGAGGGGGTCCCTTCTCAGGGCCATCCAATCTCTGTACGACCAAAGCGAGAGCTGTGTCCGGGTTCTCGGCAGTAAGTTGAACTCGTTTCAGGTGAGAGTTGGCCTCCGCCAGGGCTGCGCTTTGTCACCAATCCTGTTTGTAGTATTTATGGACAGGATATCGAGGCGTAGTCGGGGTGGAGAGGGGTTGCAGTTCGGTGGGCTGGGGATCTCATCGCTGCTTTTTGCAGATGATGTGGTCCTGATGGCATCATCGGCCTGTGACCTTCAGCACTCACTGGATCGGTTCGCAGCCGAGTGTGAAGCGGCTGGGATGAGGATCAGCACCTCTAAATCGGAGGCCATGGTTCTCAGCAGGAAACCGATGGAGTGCCTTCTCCAGGTAGGGAATGAGTCCTTACCCCAAGTGAAGGAGTTCAAGTACCTTGGGGGTCTTGTTTGCGAGTGAGGGGACAATGGAGCGGGAGATTGGTCGGAGAATCGGCACAGCAGGTGCGGTATTACATTCAATTTATCGCACCGTTGTGACGAAAAGAGAGCTGAGCCAGAAGGCAAAGCTCTCAATCTACCGGTCAGTTTTTGTTCCTACCCTCACCTATGGTCATGAAGGCTGGGTCATGACCGAAAGAACAAGATCCAGGGTACAAGCGGCCGAAATGGGTTTCCTCAGGAGGGTAGCTGGCGTCTCCCTTAGAGATAGGGTGAGAAGCTCAGTTATCCGTGAGGAGCTCGGAGTAGAGCCGCTGCTCCTTTGCGTCGAAAGGAGCCAGTTGAGGTGGTTCGGGCATCTGGTAAGGATGCCCCCTGGGCGCCTCCCTAGGGAGGTGTTCCAGGCACGTCCAGCTGGGAGGAGGCCTCGGGGGAGACCCAGGACTAGGTGGAGGGATTATATCTCTAACCTGGCCTGGGAACGCCTCGGGATCCCCCAGTCGGAGCTGGTTAATGTGGCCCGGGAAAGGGAAGTTTGGGGTCCCCTGCTGGAGCTGCTACCCCCGCGACCCGACCCCGGATAAGCAGATGAAGAAGATGGAAGAGATAGAGATAATGTAATTGTAAAGCTGGATCTGAATATATTTTATTAATAATTAATTAGTGGGCCCATTAAACATTTCAGAGCACAAGCATAAGACAACTGAGTCAACTATTTAAAGGCACAATCCATAACCAACTGCAAAAAGGTTCATCCCAGCAATAAAACTCAAAACACAAAGGTGACATGCTGTAGCTCTCTGCTAGATTGAAAGGTAATTTACTGCAAGGACTTACATTAGATAAATCATAAGTTATGACTATAACTATAGATCTATGAGACCGAACGATGACCGTCACCACGGTCTTACCTTGAATGATGCAATCCTTCAACCTATCCTCCAGACATTATGTCAACAAAGTCATGTGACTGACCTTAGGAGGCTTGGCCGCCGTCCATAAGAGCATCCAGGGGGACACGCCTCTTCCTCTTGCCTGGAACGCCCTCAGCCCGTTCTGAGCGACAAGAGATGGTGACGGTCATCATAGATCCATAGTTATAGTCATAACTTACGATCTATTTCGACCTCACTCAGACCGTCACCATGGTCTTACCTTGGATGACAAGTACCATCAGGGTCGCAAGAACAGAGTACTCCACCCCGTCACAACCGCGCCCTGCAGCCGAGAGAAGAACGGCGGAACCCAACGGTGCAGGTGTGACGCCCAGCAATGTGTGGTCACATTATGTGGTTTAATAATGTCTATTTTGAAAAGTTGGCATATGTATATGTATATGTATATACTTCCAGAACGTGTGTGTCACGTTGGGTATATTGTCCTATTTTGAGACCCCTATGTGATTTCATTTCGTAAAGCCCTGTCATGTTAAATGCTGTTTAAGCAAGTGTGTGTTTGAAATACTGTTAAGATGTATAGAGTTAACTTTTGCTTGTGTAATGTCTCACGCCAGCTGTACTATTTTGTTAATAGAAGTAACAGCATTCTGCTAATATGTTAGCATTCAGCCCAGAATAGGCTGCAGAGACAGTGTTCACAATCCAGTGGGATAAAATCTGTTTAGACACAGGGAGCCCCAACTTTTTGCCATCAAAACAAACAAAGAGCTGGGTGTGAGAGCTTCTCAGAGCCTGAGTCCATGCAAGATAAGCCCTTAGCGCCCTCACTGGACATAAAGTAAGCAGGCTCACTTCCCCCTGCTGTACAACTGGATCAAGCTGAAAGGAGCTGATCTCAATCACCTGGTTAACAGTCTGAGGGTTAACCACCTTAGGCAGAAAAGAGGGATTTGGCCAGAGAGACACGCCAGTGTTTTGCTGCAGTTTGGTTCTCATTTACTGCTACAGTACCGCTGCTCTCTATCGTAACTCTGATTCAAGCTGCCCTCTTCTGTTTTTCCATCTAAACATCATTATTAACAACTTATAAACAACATCTATAGGAATGTTATTGTCACAGCCTGAGGCACCTGTCACTCACATTACACTACCCTAACATGCATATGAAGATCAAAGTTAGCTATTGAGACCCTGGCTTTTAATAGTTTTAGCCAGTATGTCTGATAATAATTTACTATCTAGGGTTAGTTGTGTAGATATGGAGATATGAATATACACAGATACAAAATGGGAGCGGTATGAAGGTGCTAAACCATTTAGGGCCTTAAAAATAAGTGAAACAATTTTAAAATCAATTCTCAGTGTCACAGATAGCCAGTGTAATGACGCTTGTACTGCTATATGTTCTTTTATGCTGGTTTTGTTATTGCTACTACATTTAAAACAAGTTTCAGCCTAACAATGTTTATTTAGGTAATCCAGTACAGAATGCATTACAGTCATCTATGTGAGAAAATACAAAAGGCATGGGTCAACTTTTTGGCATCTTCCAAAAAGAGTTAGGGTTTAACTCTTGGGATGTTTCCCAAAAGTGGGGACAGAGCTCAGAGTCAGGAATAACACCCAGGTTTTATTTCCAAAGTACTTTGAAACTCTTTACAAATCACTGTGTTCATTGTTTTATGTGCAGATTGAGTCCCCAGTTGTCTCAAGAGGTGATGCTGGATGAGGTGAGTGATGCGATCCTGGTGGACATGCTGTGGGATACCCAAATGTACCTGTATGAGGAGAGGGAAACCCTTCAATACCTGGCAAAGGCACTGCTGGACAAATGAAAGCACGAGAAAATCACAGGGAGAGGCTGCGAAGATGGGACCACGAGAGCTGAAGAGACGGAGAGTATGAGAGCAAATGAGCGTCCCGCGAGTGGAGTCAAAGCCAAGAGTGATTGGACGAGGCACAAAGATTAGTGAGACGTGTGTCTGATTCGAGATTGTAACGTCTGTGTTGGTGTGCTCTTTCTTTCAAACTCCTTGAGATTCGTGACCACAATGATTTTCATATTCACGCTGAAATGTCAAAAAGTTCACGGTAGCAAATGTGTGAATCAAGGCAGACAATGACAACTAACAGAAAAACAACTGACTTAACAGAGCCTAATGAAAGGCAAGTTATGTGGTATCATGCAACCTTATCACTGACCTTATCACGATTATCACGTTTGTTTAGTTTACTATTTGTACATAAACCAGTAAAGAATCGTGTTTCTTCGATATGTGAATACAGGGGGAATGTATGAGGAACCAAATAAAACTAAAAGTAGCACACTGACTCAGGCTCCATCCGCTGACACTGTCAGCTAAAACTCCCCCTCCCCCTCTCTTCAGTGTTAGGTGACAAATAGAGTCTGAGCGTGTTTGAATCACATTCTGATTGGTTGCGATAAAACCATAACACTCCTCCTCATTCCTCCTCCTCCTCCTCTTTTTACCCAAGTAGCAACCAAGATACTGTTATGAAATGCAAAAAAGGTAAAACCACACACAATCCTCAGTGACAGAAGGCACCTGCACAAAAGTAACAGATTCACAACAGCTGAGTCCCAAATGTTGCGTCTTTATACACAACTTACCTGGTCTCGGATGAGGCGTGGCCCCCTGGATGCTCTTATGGACAGCGGCCAAGCCTCCTAAGGTCAGTCACATGACTTTGTTGACATAATGTCTTGAGGGTAGGTTGAAGGATTGCATCATTCAAGGTAAGACCGTGGTGACGGTGTCAGAGTGAGGTCGAAATAGATCCCAAACTTTGTTTTAGATGTTAATGCTTTGGTTGCAGAATAAAAGAAGTAAAATTACTTATATTTTTAGTTGTCAGAAAAGAAAAAGAAAATTATCTTTTAAAATATTACAATACATTGCAAATATATAAATAAACCTGTAATAGAGAGCTGAAGTCACGCCCTTCTACTTCCGGCAAAAAATATGAACGAGAGTCTATGGAGAGAGAATTATTTTTTGATCCCGTTTGAATTGAGCCATGGATTACAAATATGATGTTCGTCAATTTAAAACATTATTTTTCAACCGAAGAAAGTCTCAGTTTATTCTTAAACTGCTGAAGTATAAGATTGTGAAAATACATAATTAGAAAGACTACACAATTCAATGTCGCATGGACGATGTCTCACTACGATGTCTATGTGTATCGTACCGGGGATGTAACGTTACTCAAATGAGCAGAGGATCTTGCGTGTTCTTTTGCTTATCTGCTGAAAACACTTCACTGGATAAGACACATCAGGTAAGATAACATTACATGTGTTGTGGAACAGAGCTAAGCTAGCTAGCGAGCAAGTTGAGCATCAAGCTAGGTGACGTAAATTGTGACGAGAGATGTAGTTCATTGAGCGGTTTCACACAAAACTAAGAGGTCATATGACAAACCTATGGCTAACTGAGACTTTCTTCAGTTGAAAAATTATCTTTTAAATTGATGGACATCATATTTGTAATCCATGGCTCAATTCAAACGGGATCAAAAAATAATTTGCCTCTCCCCGTTCACTACCTTTCATATTTTTTCCGAGTTAAGGTCCCATGAGGTCCACCGGAAGGGGAGTGACTTCGGCTCTCTATTGATATGGTCAAATTACTCACTAGGCTTTCACTTTTCATGGTAGTAACGGCACCTTCATAAAAAGGTAGGAAATGAATCATCTAATCTGCATTTCGTTGTCTCAGTAAAGTTACTAGTTGACTACTATTCATTTTGGCGTCACTTTGACAGCGAATAACCTAGCGGCCATTTCAGGAAACCAACATTACCAGCTAACGTTAACTCAAGCCTTCTGCTGGATAACAAGTTAGTCACTGTTGTAACCTAATACGCATTTTTATACGCAAAGCATATAACTAAGCGGCTCTTGAAAACAAAAAGGGGAAAATAAACCAAAATTTCTGGACGACAATTAATAAACGTTAGCTAGCTAATGCTAATATGGAAAGCTATTATAGGCAACAAAGGCAAACAAACATTTTCTGTTGGGTGAGTATTCATTAATAAGTCATACATTAGCTTTACTATATGTAGCTAACGTAAGGTATGTTACCCAAGTAAGTGTCCACATAGAGTAGATTCTATAATGTAATAGGGTGACCAGACGTCCCAGTTTGACTGGGACAGTCCCGATTTTAAGTTGCGTGTCCTGAGTAAAATGTCCCGGTTTACACCAACCACTATGAAATTGTCCCGGTTAAACGGCTAAAATACTGACAGCTAAACGGTGTAAAAGTGTGACTGTATTGTAGAGGATTCCAACAGCAGGATGTACAACAGTCTGCCGCTAAAGCTATGAGCTAAAAGACACAAACTAGCTAGCGCTTGGTCACTGCCGTTGTCGGAAAAACACAGATGTGAATAAAGGTTGCGTTTACTTAAAACTGGTAAAACTCGTGGTGCATTCATGGTTATTGTAAAATACCCTTTTCTCATCTGTTTTGGTCTGTTTTTGGTTTAACAGCAATTTACTGGTGAAAGAAGTTATTGTTAAAAGTGATTACATTTTTAATAAATAATTTAAATCCCCCCTCTTTTTTTGTGCTGATCCGAAAATTGATCCGATTTGTGACTCATAACCGTGATCCAATCCAACTGTGAGTTTTGTGATTTGTTGCACCCCTATACAAAACCATTCCAAATAATCAAAGTGATGTAAGGCAAAACAGGTTATTGAACTCATGTCAATTCCTGATGATTCATAAGATATAAAGGAATGAAGTAATGCACAAAACATGAAATGAAATTATTCATTCATGAAATTAATTCATGAATGAATTCATAATTCATGTACCCTTACCGTAAAGTGTTACCATAACTTCAGTTCAAGCCTGTGGCAGCAGTTCCAAATAATTTGTTTAGTGGCATGCAATGAAAAATACCTTTTTCACAACGTTTTTCACAAGTTCAGTGGGTGCATTTTCCAAAAGAATGCTTTAATTCTGAAAAATAAAGTTGGTCCCACACAAAACTCACTCAATGTCTTTTAATATTATTTCTTAGATATGTAGGCTACATACCAAGAACATTCATGAATATTAACTGAGCTACCCCATTATGTTGTGAGCAGTAGGCCTACGTGTGCTGTTGGCAAAATTGTGTCTAATCTGTCTGTGTCTGTCTGACCTGGGCTGGCACATGTTCACGTTAAAAAGCGTGTGCGTGCAGTACGGTTCCGGGATATCTGGTCACCCTAATGTAATAGCTACAATTTTTAGAGAAAGCACCATGTTAGCTAGTGTTAGGTTAGCGTAACGTTAACATTTCGTGGTTGCTAGCAGGACTTCACAAACCTAGCGCTACATGCAACAAAGCGGATTTAGCTTGTCAAACCTGTTAATTCCATGTGTTTGTGGTTGATTCCCTAGCAAATTGATAAAACATACAAGTAGGCCATTGGACACAATAATGTCTGTGCAGTGCACGTTTCCCATTTGTAATGAACTAACGTTGAGTATAACACCTACAACTGCACAAAACATGTTTGAGAACAAGTTTTGGTTGTGGTTCTCTCAGAAAGGTGTGCTAATTTAAAAAAATATCACCTTAGCTAGTTTAAATGGTTCGTCCCATGTAGGATTGCACTGACTCTGTTCATTCAGTTGTGGGAGAGAATAGTCCTGTAGGACTTTTTTGTAACTTAGCTACCTAACTTTGATGAATTTTGACTCTTACAGTTTTTCTTGATTGCTTTGACACAGCAGTCAACTTAAACTCCACATTTTTCAAAACAGTTAACACACAGGCCAAAACAGTGGCACTCATGGTCAAAATGACACATTTTGTTTGCAAAAGGCTGTAACCGTGCCAAAACATTTAAAATATGCAGCATCCAGAATCAGAAATGCTTTGATGCAAATTTTTTTGATTCCATTGATTCTTATTTTCAAACTGTGGCTGAAAACTGAAATACTGTAAATATTACACAAAATACATGTAAACCAAAATAAAATGTATTAGAGTATAAGAAATTAAGAAAATAAAAATAAAATCTATTACAGTAAAGTATAAACATCTATTACTGTAGAGTATAAGAAATAGCCACTATTGATACTCAGTCTCTTCTGTCTTAGACCTCTTCCATCCATGTTGGCAAAGAACAACACAGACGCTGCACCTTTAAGGCCTGCAGACTGATTGCTAATTGAAGATTTGTGTGAAGGAGTGTCAAACAGGTGCTTCAGTGATTTCATACGTATGTATGTAGTTTCTAATAGTTAGGAACAGATGGTTTCTGTTTGGTTACCATAGCTAAAACAATGGAGTTTGGACTGCTGGAATGACATCCGTGTTAACTGTTCTGCAAAAGGGTGGGAAAAATGTGTCAATCCAATGAGAAAGGGTTAACACATTTGCAAGAGGTGTGTTCTGCTCTGCTGAGACAGTGATGATGAAAACCAAATGGATCCCAGTTTCTTTAAGCAGGTCAAAGCAATCAAGAAAAACTAAGTTTAACAGAAATACAAAAAGCATTTGTTTAAGGGTTGTTTCTGCATATTGGAAAGTATTGATGTCCTCACCTTGTATTTTGACACAGTGAATGCTTAACAAGTCAACGCTATATGGTTCAACAGACTGGACTGTGAGAGAATTAGAATAACTAAAAGGTCCTGGTTTCCCTTCCTAAAACAGGCAGTGGGTGACCATCAGCGCTCTCAAGTGTTCTTGATCTATCATTAGGATGCTGGACGTCTGCCTGCCGATTCACAGTAAGCTGGTGTAGATAAGCTCATCAACTGAAGTCCCTAAATGCAGAATTAAATGCAGAGATAAACAGAACAATCCAAGTTCTGTCACAGAGGCAGGTGGGTTGTTACATTCAGTCTCTTAAGTTTTTACTTGCTGTGATGTATACATACTAGAGATCCACTGCCTGTTCTTCACTGTCCATTAGCCTGGAAGTGAAGAAAATAATGCATTAATATACTGTGGGTTAAACATGTGGCAAAATATTGTAAAAAGTATATACTTATAAGGAAAGCAATTTTCTCAGGTGATGTAGTTCGCAATCTGTAACCCAGTTTGTCAACCCTTTGAGCAGAAGTGATGTGTTCAGTGACACTGGCCGTAAGTACACAATTTTTGTCCGTCGATCATCCCAACATGGAAATCAATGTAAACTTTAAACAGCACAATGAAAACCTTTTCATTTTTATCAGAATATTACCAGTAGTTTCTAAGATACCATGTAGCCCATGCTGTAATAAGCTACATTATTCTTACAGTATATCCCTTAAAAAGACTCCTACTGCCTAATCAGTTGTACAGTAATAGCAAGTGATGCTTACTCAATGGTCATGTTGGGTCTGAAGTTGACAACAGCATAGGGGACGTGCTCTTGGTCTTGAGGCGGATGTGGCTGGACTGTGCTGTAGAGAGCATCTGTGTGATTCTGAGGGAAGTGGATTCTGCTATAGTTAAGATCATCTTCTGTTGGTTGAGCCGAGATGTCATGATGCAGGGGACCAAGGTTTAGCTGATAAAGAGACAGGTGAAATAATATTTTACATTGCACTGAATATACTGTTTTGGCTGATCATTATACCCCAATTAATATAAAATGATTCAACTAGATGGGAGGGTTAGCATAGCAGGTACTCAGTGGCCAGAGTAGCTCTTACAGTTCAAACATGTTTATTTATACAATTTCTAATAAATCTAATGAAAACCTAATGGTATGGCAGCTTTTACAGACTGTTCAGAGAGCAAACTTCAATCATCATATCAGTAGTGAAAAATGTGACTAGAAGATATCTAGTGTTTTAAAAAAAAAAAGACTGATTGACCTACCATGGCAGTAGAACAAAAGATTTAGGTCCAACATTACAAAACATAAACCTTATGGAACAATGTGTTTCTGAGTCACCAGAATAACTGTTTTAATAAAGTTAAATCATCACCTAATTAGTGAGTTGAAGCTGCTGCTCTGACTTGGATGAAAAAAATAATTTGATCTGAAGAGAAGCAGGATAGAAGCTGGCAATGTTTTTCTAATGTAGCAAAATTGTTTAAATCATTTTTCTTTACCTGCTCCAAGTTGTCTGAGGTTTCAGTTCTAGGAGGTTGACTGGAAGTCCTCTTTCTTCTGATTAGAAGAAATGAGTGCACATACAAATTAATAGGTGATGCCAGGTTAGTGTGTGAATATCATTGCTCTGAAGCAGAGGACAGTGTTGCTCACCTGATCCACCAGAAGGCAGCGAGGGGTATAATAACCAGGAGAGCAGCACAGACTACTGCTGCTGCTGGCGTCCATTTTCCAATTTTACTCTGGACAGTAAGGGTCTTTTCAACAGAGCTGATGTTGTGGGTGGTTTTGAAAGCACAGGAGTATTTTCCTGCATGCTGACTTCTGACTGGGTCCAGAACCAGGTGTTTGTTTTGCTTCTCTGTCGGGGTCAAAGGTCGACTGTTCAAGTACCAAATGTAGTTTGTGTTGTCAGTCAGAGGACAGCTGGTACTGCAGCTCAGGGTGACTCTCTGGCCCTCTGTCACCTCTGCAGAGGAAGTAAACTTCACTTGCAAACCTGAAAGATAATTAGAGCCGTCACTAAATCCTCAGTAAGTCTTCATACCTAAACAAAACACATTTATCTGTGTCTTATAAAACAACCGACTTAAGCAAAAATACTTGTATAAGTGTTAAGTTGGGTCTGGTTAAAGGGTAACTCTTGCCAAAATGCAACTTAGGGTCTTTTTGTGAATGAACCCGAGTCAAACTTTCGTTTAAAAGCATATTTAGGACGGAAACGCCACTTTCAAGATTTACCGTATTCTTGTTTTTCGGTCAAATGGCCTTTTGAATGGGAGTGCTAGGGGCACTACTATGATCGCATCAAAATAGCTATTTTTAAAACACTAAGGCTCGACACAACATGAAACTTTGCTTGAAGTATCACCAGGGGCTCTACACATGAACTCCAGCATTGAGAACATTGTGTACCCAGAGTTTACTAAAAAGAGAGGTTTTGAACAACTCACTTTAGCAGTTGTTGTTTACGCTCTCCGCCATCTTGCCAGTCAAAACGTGTTGATCTCCGAATGCAACATAACAGGGAGGACAGTAAAGATGGAAAGCTCCTAAAGCTTAGTTCCATATAAATGCAGATAATTTGTTGTTTTGTCATTAGTGAAAAACAATATTGACCTTGTTGAAAAAGGAGCCTCATACAGGAATGACATTTCCTTCTATGGAGTCCGTTCATTCGCATTAGGAGGTCAACACGTTTTGACTGGCAAGATGGCGGAGAGTGTAAACAACAACTGCTAAAGTGAGTTGTTCAAAACCTTTTTTAGTAAACTCTGGGTACACAATGTTCGCAACGCTCAAGATCATATGTAGAGCCCCTGGTGATACTTCGAGCAAAGTTTCATGTTGTGTCGAGCCTTCTTAGTGTTTTAAAAAGCTATTTTGATGCGATCATAGTAGTGCCCCTAGCACTCCCATTCAAAAGACCATTTGACGACGAGAATACAGTAAATCTTAAGTGGTGTTTCCGTCCTAAATATGCTTTTAAACAAAAGTTTGACTCGTATCCCATATTGTCTGTTAGTAGTGGATGGGCCTTTCAGTGTGCTGACTGCTGGGGTAACATGGTGTGGAAGTCAATAATTCCAGACAAAAATAATGTATTTAATCTAAAGAGTTACCTGTGACAACCAAACTCACTCCAGGTCTCAATCCTTGGTCATCTCTGTGGTGTCTGAATGTGTATTCTGCTGAGTCATTCTTCGTCAGGTTATTGATTCTCAGCATGTGGTGATTCCTAAAGTTGTCGTGATACTTCATACGAGGTACAGACTTAATTGGCTCTTTCACTTCTTCCTTCCCACGCCTCTTTATTTTATACCATAGTTTAGACTTTGGTTGGTCGTTGGGAGAAGAGTATTCACTTGAAATGTTCACTGAAGAACCTCGTAGAGCACAGATTCTCCTGCTGACGTAATCGAGCAGTTCTCATCCACAGCACCTAAAAAATATAGATGAAAGACAAGAGGTCGTTTCACTTTAAGTAATGTCAAAAATGACCTTTAATAATGTTTAAACTAAAATTCCTGTTTGGTAGAATATATCAACTTTGTAGACATAAATGTTAGAAATTAGGACTGCCAGTCTCAAACTTCTAGGCTATGCCTCATAAATACTTTTTTTCTGTTAATATTCTATCAGAACCTATCGCACCTAAAAGTTCTTAAACTACTTAAACTACTTAATGCTTCACATGTTTGTTTGTGCATGTATGCACCAATCACCAAGGCATATTCCACGTAGAGTAACTACTGTGGCAATAAATTCCTTTCTGGTTTAATGAATAATGAATAAAAAAAATAATATAACACTGTAATGGTCTATATTTAACTTTATAAAGCACAGTGGTCAGCAGCAGATCCCCAGTAACAGAGAATGAAATACACTTAACAAGATATATAAATCAACACTACAACCGCAGACTACACTACAATCCACAAAACCAAACCTGCTTCCTCACAACTGCATTATACTGTAATATGTTTGTTATTTTTTCTACATCACAGACCAGAAGTTGGTTCATACTCACAACTTCAGCAGAGCGCAGATACTCGAGGCCTTTTACAGCGCAGGAGAAGCTTTCAGCAGAGGTGATGGGAAGTACAAACGTTGGTTGCTCAACTACATGTCTGCTCTTATACCATATAAAGGCAGTCAGAGGACAGCTTGTGTTACAGGTCAGTGTGACATGGCCTTTAGCTGCAGGACTCCTTTGAACATGTACTTCTGTTGGGGGATCCATCCATCTTCATCCGCTTATCCGGGGTCGGGTCGCGGGGGTAGCAGCTCCAGCAGGGGACCCCAAACTTCCCTTTCCCGGGCCACATTAACCAGCTCCGACTGGGGGATCCCGAGGCGTTCCCAGGCCAGGTTAGAGATATAATCCCTCCACCTAGTCCTGGGTCTCCCCCGAGGCCTCCTCCCAGCTGGACGTGCCTGGAACACCTCCCTAGGGAGGCACCCAGGGGGCATCCTTACCAGATGCCCGAACCACCTCAACTGGCTCCTTTCGACGCAAAGGAGCAGCGGCTCTACTCCGAGCTCCTCACGGATAACTGAGCTTCTCACCCTATCTCTAAGGGAGACGCCAGCTACCCTCCTGAGGAAACCCATTTCGGCCGCTTGTACCCTGGATCTTGTTCTTTCGGTCATGACCCAGCCTTCATGACCATAGGTGAGGGTAGGAACAAAAACTGACCGGTAGATTGAGAGCTTTGCCTTCTGGCTCAGCTCTCTTTTTCGTCTCAACGGTGCGATAAATTGAATGTAATACCGCACCTGCTGTGCCGATTCTCCGACCAATCTCCCGCTCCATTGTCCCCTCACTCGCGAACAAGACCCCAATGTACTTGAACTCCTTCACTTGGGGTAAGGACTCATTACCTACCTGGAGAAGGCACTCCATCGGTTTCCTGCTGAGAACCATGGCCTCCTATTTAGAGGTGCTGATCCTCATCCCAGCCGCTTCACACTCGGCTGCGAACCGATCCAGTGAGTGCTGAAGGTCACAGGCCGATGATGCCATCAGGACCACATCACCTGCAAAAAGCAGCGATGAGATCCCCAGCCCACCGAACTGCAACCCCTCTCCACCCTGACTACGCCTCGATATCCTGTCCATAAATACTACAAACAGGATTGGTGACAAAGCACAGCCCTGGCGGAGGCCAACTCTCACCTGAAACGAGTCCGACTTACTGCCGAGAACCCGGACACAGCTCTCGCTTTGGTCGTACAGAGATTGGATGGCCCTGAGAAGGGACCCCCTCACCCCGTACTCCCGCAGCACCTCCCACAGTATCTCCCGGGGCACCCGGTCATACGCCTTCTCCAGATCCACAAAACACATGTAGACTGGTTGGGCATACTCCCAGGCTCCCTCCAGGATCCTTGCGAGAGTAAAGATCTGGTCTGTTGTTCCACGACCAGGACGGAATCCGCATTGTTCCTCTTCAACCTGAGATTCGACTATCGACCCGAACCCTCCTTTCCAGCACCTTGGAGTAGACTTTACCGGGGAGGCTGAGAAGTGTGATACCCCTGTAATTGGCACACACCCTCTGGTCCCCCCTTTTCAAAAAGGGGGAACCACCACCCGGGTCTGCCACTCCTTAGGCACCGTCCCAGACTTCCACGCAATGTTGAAGAGGCGTGTCAACCAAGACAACCCCTCCACACCCAGAGCTTTAAGCATTTCTGGACGGATCTCATCAATTCCTGGGGCTTTGCCACTGTGGAGTTGTTTAACTACCTCAGCAACCTCCACCAGGAACATTGATGCCAATCCCCCCCCTCATCCTCCAGCTCTGCCTCTACCATAGAGGGCGTATTAGTCGGATTTAGGAGTTCCTCAAAGTGCTCCTTCCACCGCCCTATTACCTTCTCAGTTGAGGTCAACAGCGTCCCATCCTTACTGTACACAGCTTGGATGGTTCCCTGCTTCCCCCCTCCTGAGGTGGCGAACGGTTTTCCAGAAGTACCTTGGTGCCGACCGAAAGTCCTTCTCCATGTCTTCTCCGAACTTCTCCCACACACGCTGCTTTGCCTCTTTCACGGCAGAGGCTGCAGCCCTTCGGGCCCTTCGGTACCTTGCAGCTGCCTCCGGAGTCGTCTGGGATAACATATCCCGGAAAGACTCCTTCTTCAGTCGGACGGCTTCCCCTGACCACCGGTGTCCACCACGGTGTTCGTGGGTTACCGCCCCTTGAGGCACCTAAGACCCTAAGACCACAGCTCCTCACCGCAGCTTCAGCAATGGAAACTTTGAACATTGTCCACTCGGGTTCAATGCCCTCAGCCTCTACAGGGATGCACGAAAAGCTCCGCCGGAGGTGTGAGTTGAAAGTCTGTCGGACAGGGGTCTCCTCCAGACGTTCCCAATTTACCCGCACTACCCGTTTGGGCTTACCAGGTCTGTCCAGAGTCTTCCCCCCACCCCCTGACCCAACTCACCACCAGATGGTGATCGGTTGACAGCTCCGCCCCTCTCTTCACCCAAGTGTCCAAAACATACGGCCTCAGATCAGATGAAACGATTATAAAATCGATCATTGACCTTTGGCCTAGGGTGCTCTGGTACCAAGTACACTTATGAGCATCCCTATGTTCGAACATGGTGTTCGTTATAGACAATCCATGACTAGCACAGAAGTCCAACAACAAACAACCACTCTGGTTTAGATCAGGGAGGCCGTTCCTCCCAATCACACCTCTCCATGTGTCTCCATCATTACCCACGTGCGCGTTGAAGTCCCCCAGCAGAACTATGGAGTCCCCGACTGGAGCCCCATGCAGGACTCCACTCAAGGTCTCCAAGAAGGCCGAATACTCCGAACTCTTGTTTGGTGCATATGCACAAACAACAGTCAGAGTTTTCCCCCCCACAACCCGCAGGCGTAGGGAGGCGACCCGCTCGTCCACCGGGTTAAACTCCAACGTAGCGGCGCTCAGCCAGGGGCTTGTGAGTATCCCCACACCCGCCCGGCGCCTCACACCCTGGGCAACTCCGGAGAAGAAAAGAGTCCAACCCCTATCCAGGAGTATGGTTCCAGAACCAAGACTGTGCGTAGAGGTAAGCCCCACCAGATCTAACCGGTAGCGCTCCACCTCCCGCACAAGTTCCGGCTCCTTCCCCCACAGAGAGGTGACATTCCACGTCCCCAGAGCCAGCCTCTGCTGCCCGGGTCTGGTCCGTCGAGGCCCCTGACCTTCACTGCCACCAATGTGGCAGCGCACCCGACCCCAGCGGTTCCTCCCACAGGTGGTGGGCCCATGGGATGGAGAGATGTCCGCCACGTAGCTATTTCGGGCTGTGCCCGGCCGGGCTCCGTGGCAAACCCGGCCACCAGACGCTTGCTGACGAGCCCTCCATCTGGGCCTGGCTCCAGACGGGGGCCCTGGGCTTCCTCCGGGCAGGGTCACTTCATCCCTTCCTCGATTTTTCATAGGATTTTTGAACCATTCTTTGTCTGGCCCCTCACCTGAGACCACTTTGCCTTGGGAGACCCTACCAGGAGCACAAAGCTCCAGACAACACAGCCCTCAGGTTCATAGGGACACACAAACCTCTCCACCACGATAAGGTGATGGTTCCCGGAGAACATTAGAGCCAGATATTTAAGCAAGAGTGTAAATGCTACAACAAAGAGACAAAATGTCATACACAACTCAAAACCATATTAATATATTTTATTCCCATACAAGTATACACTTCAGTAATTAATCCAAATACAAAAAAAACAGGAAATAATTTGTAGCCTCTAGTTTATGTTGTGCAAGTAGCTGTGGGTTTCGTTTCTTTGTCTTTCAAGTATGTTGAAAATTCAAGTCTGGTTTCTAATCCAGTTGTCACAGTAAGTGTTAAATACGCGCTCAAGACACTTTTACAGTAGACTGAGAGCTTGTAACAGTGTGTTAGCAAGTTATCAATGGGTGAGGTTACATATTTTTAAAGTCAGTATAAATAAATTAGACAGTAAAGGCATGAAAATGTGTTGTGAAGAAAAGGAAACCGTACAGATGTGGGTCTCAGACACGTAAGGCAGAACTGGATCATCATCACCATCCAAGCTGTTTGACAGTATACATAAGATTGTGTACTGGTACTACATGGTCCCTTTGATCAATTGATCACATTTCTGTGTAACAAGTGTCTTGGTTGCTACTTGGGTAAAAAAAAAAAAAGGAAAAGAAGAGAAGGAGGAATGAGGAGGAGTGTTATGGTTTTATCGCAACCAATCAGAATGTGATTCAAACACGCTCAGACTCTATTTGTCACCTAACACTGAAGAGAGGGGGAGGGGGAGTGTTAGCTGACAGTGTCAGCGGATGGAGCCTGAGTCAGTGTGTGCTACTTTTAGTTTTATTTGGTTGATGCCACTTCCTCACACATTCCCCCTGTATTCACATATCGAAGAAACACGATTCTTTACTGGTTTATGTACAAATAGTAAACTAAACCAACCATAATAGTGATAAGGTCAGTGATAAGGTTGCATGATACCACATAACTTGCCTTTCATTAGGCTACGTTAAGTCAGTTGTTTTTCTGTTAGTTGTCATTGTCTGCCTTGATTCACACATTTGCTACCGTGAACTTTTTGACATTTCAGCGTGAATATGAGAATCACTGTGGTCACGTCGTCTCAAGGAGTTTGAAAGAAAGAGCACACCAACACAGACGTTACAATCTCGAATCAGACACACGTCTCACTAATCTTTGTGCCTCGTCCAATCACTCTTGGCTTTGACTCTACTCGCGGGACGCTCATTTGCTCTCATACTCTCCGTCTCTTCAGCTCTCGTGGTCCCATCTTCGCAGCCTCTCCCTGTGATTTTCTCGTGCTTTCATTTGTCCAGCAGTGCCTTTGCCAGGTATTGAAGGGTTTCCCTCTCCTCATACAGGTACATTTGGGTATCCCACAGCATGTCCACCAGGATCGCATCACTCACCTCATCCAGCATCACCTCTTGAGACAACTGGGGACTCAATCTGCACATAAGACAATGAACACAGTGATTTGTAAAGAGTTTCAAAGTACTTAGGAAATAAAACCTGGGTGTTATTCCTGACTCTGAGCTCTGTCCCCATTTTTGGGAAACATCCCAAGAGTTAAACCCTAACTCTTTTTGGAAGATGCCAAAAAGTTGACCCATGCCTTTTGTATTTTCTCACATAGATGACTGTAATGCATTCTGTACTGGATTACCTAAATAAACATTGTTAGGCTGAAACTTGTTCTAAATGTAGTAGCAATAACAAAACCAGCATAAAAGAACATATAGCAGTACAAGCGTCATTACACTGGCTATCTGTGACACTGAGAATTGATTTTAAAATTGTTTCACTTATTTTTAAGGCCCTAAATGGTTTAGCACCTTCATACCTCTCCCATTTTGTATCTGTGTATATTCATATCTCCATATCTACACAACTAACCCTAGATAGTAAATTATTATCAGACATACTGGCTAAAACTATTAAAAGCCAGGGTCTCAATAGCTAACTTTGATATTCATATGCATGTTAGGGTAGTGTAATGTGAGTGACAGGTGCCTCAGGCTGTGACAATAACATTCCTATAGATGTTGTTTGTAAGTTGTTAATAATGATGTTTAGATGGAAAAACAGAAGAGGGCAGCTTGAATCAGAGTTACGATAGAGAGCAGCGGTACTGTAGCAGTAAATGAGAACCAAACTGCAGCGGGTTCAAAGTCAACTGACCTGCGGTAGATGGTGTCGATCATTTCACACCAGGCTCCGGCTCTGTCCACTGCACAGCCATCAGAGTCGGTACACTGTCGAGAGAGAGAGAGAGAGAGAGAGAGAGAGAGAGAGAGAGAGAGAACATTTTACAGTTTGTAGTATTGGATGATGAGCATCTGGCAGTCATTGATTTATCCAAGGAACAAAGTGCTATGTCACAAACAGATTGAAGCAGGTGCTGTAGCTGTACTCACACAGTCCACCAGCATCTTGCCCAGCTCCTTGGCTCCAAAGATGCTCTTGGCCAGCTCAAGAGGGTTGGAGGGTCGGAAAACATCCACAGAGTTCACCACCACCTGAGGTGGTTTACCTGGAGATACACAGCAGCACAGCTATGATATAAGTCTACAAACAGGGAGGCAGTTAGTTATTCACAATGTCCTCTGTAACTTGTCCTGTGTTGCCATCCATACTGCTGCCCTCCATCTTAAACAAAACTGTGAAATATAATTTATAGGGCACCTTGGTTAAGTAGCATTTATCTAGGGCTGCACAATTAATCGCAATTCTATCGAAATCGCATTAAGGACTAGTGCAATATCCAAATCGCAGAGGGGCACAATATTTGTTAAAGGCAAAATATGTGTCAAACCATTCTGAATGAAGTATTGTGGTGCTGCAGAGACGTCCCGGCATACAAATCCTATCCTACAGAAAACATCTTTGTTTGGTACAGATCCTCACAAAAATCACACTATAATCATTTTAATTTCTTTCAATGTTAATAATTTTCAATGAAAATTAGAATAATGACACAAAAACGATCATTCCCTCCAATATCTTGAATCATATCGCAATATCAGTCAAAAAAAAGAAAGAAAAGAAAATCACAATTAGATATTTTCCTCATATCGTGCAGCCCTACATTCATCACATGGCTTATGATAGCTTATGGATATTTCATGGCGCACTTAATAGGGCATAAAATACATTGCCAAAGTCTCAGTCTTTGCCAGGACATTTATTCCACCAACAAAAATGGCTATATGCTTTTCATATGAAATATGTTGGAACCATCCAGTAGTGGGTTAAACATTATCTTTTTCAAGCAAAGGGTTTTCAGCCAACATGTGCTCAGAGACAAAGAAGTCAGGGGCCTACATGTACATTCCACAGCCTTGTCACCAAACTCCCACAGGTCACCACAAAGGAATTCTCCCAAAATGGCGAATTTACCTTCAAACACGAGGAGAAAACAGTAGACTGATGGAGGGCCTAAGAACTGCAACAATGAGTTTTCACACCTCCTCAGAGATCTCTGAATCCCCATTCACTTAACGGCCCCTGAACACAGACACGCTTTTTCCTTCACCGAGTCGACCTAGCTTGTCTTTCACTGCCCGTGAAGAGAGATAAGTTTCTCCGTGCCGCTGACAAGCACACAGACTCGTTCTGTTTTTCTGTGGAAATCTATGGACAGAAACAACAAACTGCACACCCAAAGTAAGAGGCTTCATAGTGTTCTGGGCAGATTAGAACAGGGTGTGTTTTATTAATGAGTAATTTGCTATGGTTGCTATTTGTGTTACCATTAATGTGATCTGATTAATAATGTGCTAGCTACTGATGTACGGTTGATTATTAATCTGATGGTGACCGCTGTGTCCCATTATTTTTGCTGTGAATGTATCATTTGATCACGATACTGTTGATGTTGTTTTTGACTAATGCAGCTTAGGTAAACTATAGATGCTACATTGCTAGCTCCTTCCACGGAGTTTTGGTTACTGTTCTGTGGGATGATAATCTCCGTCGGTCTGTCTGTTCACAGCCGCGAGGCGACGAGAACGCCACCCCGCGGTCTGTGTAGACCGGTGGAGCCGTGTTATCTCCGCGGAGAATCAGCTGTTAGCACACCGGAGAGGTTATAATGAGCGTCCCCTCAGTCAGACGAAATTCTCAGAGTCTGCCCTAATTTCACGTTAGTCCAGGCATGAGTGACTGAGAGGGCTGGTCATTATCGATAACTAAGATCTAAATATGTCTCTTTCTGTCCTTTCCTCCTAACACACGTGTGTCTCTTTATCAATCACACATTAGTCTGAGAGCTAACGGAGCTAACTGACTAGCTTAGTCACGTGGCACAACGCAGCCCATTGCCACCCTCTTGGCTAAATAGCTTTTGTGCAGCTAACGCCCTCTCTCTCTCTCTCTCTCTCTCTCTCTCTCTCTCTCACTCTCTCTCTCTGCTCTCTCTCTCTCGCTCTCTCTCTCTCTCTCTCTCTCTCTCTCTCTCTCTCTCTCTCTCACGTATATTGGTTTTAATTGATCAAAGAATTATTGATTGGCCGTTGATAATTTTGAAGTTAATAAAGTCTACTGTACTTTAAATAGCAGTTGTCTTTGATTATTTGTGTACTTATTGTAATAATTGCTGGTTGAACACAGGTCGTTGCTCGAACCTCACCCTTCCTTTTGTTCCTTTGAAGAATCAGATAGATTAACCAAGTTAAGATCTGTATGTTAAAGGTAACACCACTAATGAGACTATTTCACAGTTCAATATTGGCCCCTGAAGTTCCAGGGTGGTGCCCCGTTTTGATTGTTTGTTGATTTGATAAAGTTATTAACCATATTCATAACTTTATCAATATTGATAATTTGCCAATAATTGGATCTGTACACCTACGAGTACCCAACAAATACAAGGTTTAAAGCATAAAATGCATGTTTTACCATGTTCAGACATGATGAAGTGGCTTACCTGTACCAAGGGAGACCACTATACCCAACTTCTTGATTTCATTTCCATGGCCCTGAGAGGGAGGAGAAGGATAATTAAATGATCTAATAACAAAAAATAAAAAATTGTTTTAAAAATCCATATAGGTTAGAGACGGAATGTGAACTTAATGGAAAACCAAGAAAGAAGTAAAGACAGAATGCAGCTGTCAGGTTGCCTACCTCTGCTTTTAAAGCTTTATTGTACTGATGGACTTCTGACATGGCGTCTAGCGTTGGGTTATTGGCCAATAGCCCTCCATCCAAAAAGCGGCCCATTGGTCGGAAGTAAGTGGGGGCAGCGCCGCTGGAGCGGGCCGCTCGCCACACAAGTTGTTCTGGTGTACAGACAGGGATATAAAGGTTTAAAAAGGCATGAAACTGTACTCAGAGACTTTGATTCTGGGTGCAAGCGAGTGTTAACACTCGCAAAAGATCTACATTCATCCATGCTGAATAAGCTAACGGCTGAAAACATGTTATTTGCTGCAGTGCTATGAACAGTAAGCATGCGTTGTGTGGAATCACATACACAGTGACACATTGACACCACTTTCATGTCTGAGACACACCGAGCCGATAATCAGCCATTGGACAGTCTGGTGAGGTCAGTGACTCGAGTCTGTTCGGTGCGTTCCGTGTCGTCGTCCGTCCGAGGGGCCATCGGCCTTCATTTTAGCCGATTTGACATGTATAATCGGCGGGGCGGGCACTGCAAATGACCCATCTGATTGGTAGAGTGCTAACCCGGAAACGAATGAGCTTGACTATATCTCAAAATCTGACGAAAAATCTTTTAAACTGACCTTTGTTGATCTGAAATGAAGACAGATTCAGCAACTGCATGGCCTATTTCTCGCTTAAAATGTTTTCAGAAACATGTTTCGGTTAACTATTTTAGTACAAAATGAGATTGTATTCTGAACAAGCCGCCATGACAGTCTGTCTTTAAATTTCCGGAGAAACCAGACCCACGTGATGCGTTCGTCCAATCAGCTGCCGGTTTTCATTTTTTGGGCGACAATGCAGATTAGCGCTGCCTGCTGTTATGGAGATGTATTACGTCTCGTCGCTTTGGTGTGTTCCGAGGCACTTTTTTGACCAACTCGGGGAGACTGATCAGTCCAACTGCCTTTTCTGCCGAGGGTCGGCCGTCTGGTCTGTGTGTCTGCAGCTTAAGGGAAGCGTGAAGCTACCAGCAGCAGTCAGCAGTTGGCAGCAGACTAACTTTGACTGGCAACGGGGGAAACGGTAAGCCTGGATCGGTCCAAAGGTAACAAAATCCACCTACCAACACCTCTAAAGCGGATTAATTAACACAGTATATGAAAGTGGCATCAATCTTCTCATCAAACTCCTGGCAAGAACGTGAATAAGCGCATTTACCAAAATGTCAAACTATTCCTTTAAATATGGAAAAAAAAATGGAAATATGTAGGGTGTTGCCCAAAAACTGTGACTGCCAAATTTAAATCGTTGTGAACTCGTTCCTTTCAAATGCCCGTAGTCTCTCACTCACACACAGACACACACCTTCATCTGTCACCTTCCTACGCTTTTTGGTCGGCTCCTCTGTGTATCCTACTATCAACACATCCTCATCCTCCCATCCTGCAACAACAACATGGCTGGCACTCAAACAACACAGCAGAACTGGACTTGTTCAGGAATATGATGACATGGAAAGTCAAAAGTAGGTTTTTGCATTCACCCAGTGCCTTGCTTTGCAGGTTTCATTTCCTGAGTGAACTGAGAATGTATTACTCTAACTATTGTGATTACCCAATCCCAGAATGTAAAGCCGCCAAGTTTAGGGTTTGCTTACTTTGACTCCATCCAGTGGTAGTATGAATGCACTGCACTACCCCTCCAATACAACACCAGTGAGCACGTTCTCTTAATACATCCATGGTGAGCACTTGTGCAGACGCCAACAAAAATAACTGGTGCCATTTTGTTGAAGTACCTTGTGGAGTGATAAGGGGCTTGAAGGTGGCAGTGGTAGCATATGGGGGCACTCTTTGGACGGAGGGAGGGTCGTAGTTTCTGAAGATGTGCAGCTCGCCTGGATGTCTGTCTGCTAGAACACTGGTCACCATCACCCTGTACAGAACCAAGTAAATGAGTTGACAACGTACTTCTTCTCAAAGTGACCAACCACAGCAAAGGAGTCGGGTATTTAAAGCTGGGGGATTTCATTTTTACCAACAGCAGAAATAATGAGTAAGAAATAAAGACTTCTTTATGGGAACTCATTGGCTGAATCTTCCGGGAAAGCTTTAATGTATGTATGTATGTATGTATGTATGAGTATGGGTTTTAGATTTGCACATTTTTGTGCAGTACCCTAGTGCTGGATTATACTATCAGCTAACATTAGAGCATTTTACCATTTGAGTATGACGGAAGAGATTTTCTTTCCTAGAGCCTCTGTATGTATTTCTGCATATTGCATTGTAGACACATTTTACGTCAACGGTTACCTGGGGTATTGAACATCTGTCATCTTGGTGTTCTCTCCAAACTCTTTCTTTAGGAAGTCCTCCAGTGGTGCTGATTCATAAGGTCGGGACCCCTTGAACACCTGCTCCTTCATCCTAAAGTACAGACAGCGCAGGTACTCCATGGACTTACCTACAAACAGAAGAAAAGTCATTGTTGTCTTGATGCTACATACATTAAAAAAAAACACAAAAAAACATGTGAAAATAAAAAAGGGAAACAAACACACCATGGATTATAGCGAGGGCCAGAATGCCCCCAGTGCTGGTGCCAGCCACCCAGTCAAAGAGCTCTCTGGTTGGCTGACCAGCCTCTCTCTCCAGAGCGATCAACATCTGGATCAACACCAGGCCTTTAATACCTCCACCATCCAGACATAGCAGTCTGTCCATCCTACAGTGGAAAGGGATTTTTAAAAAAAAACTGTGTTTTGTTGTCTTCAGAGCTGCAATATTCCTAATACAAAATATTCAAATATACATAAATAACAATACAAATAACCTCATTGAAGTTTCTTACTCACTTTCTTTTCTCCATTCTTGGGCCATCCACTTCAGATTTGCTCCTGCTCATTGCACTGACTGCAGCCCCCATATATATGATGTCCTCGAACCCTGTCAGCCAATTACAACAGCTATTGATATGGGGGCCAACACATGGCATCAAATGTATGCATAAAGGATGGAAACGGGTAGCACTGGGTTTTCCACAAGCAACATGGGACTTTTACAAGGAGTGTCTGTGTGTGGTTTCACTGGGGGGGGAGAACATCTTTTGTTTGGTCTTTGGTATTTTGAGAAAATTGCACTGGATGAGACCATCAGCTGTCCAAACAGTAAAATGTTCGGTAAATGTTTAAAAAAAAAAAAGTGAAAAATGAGAAGAAAAAAAAAACAATACACATGAAATCTTGATGAATCAAAGTGAGCAATTTAAATGGAAGAACGGGTGAAACAGAGCACAATGGAGGGAGGCCAGGAGGAGGGATGGCGGTGTTACCTATGCCTGCAGGCTTGGACTTGTCGGAGAAGGGGGGAGGACTGCCGGGGGAGGGTGGGAGGCACCGCTGGACCCCTACACTACACAGCATGTCCAGCAGTATCTTTCTATTAGGACCTTTCATGTTAACACAAGTACACACACACACACACACACACACACACACACACAAGCAAGCCGACATGTTAGACATGCACACACACAGCACAAAAAGCAGGAAGAGAGATAATGATAGAGAGATAGATGGGAGATGGAGAGAGAGGAAGAGAGAGAAAGAAATCAAGATCATAAGCCAGCTGTTAGCAATTACCATGCATTTTAAAAATCAATTAACGACAGGAAACTCCATTTACCGTTATTTGTCATTTAAAGCATTAAGTGGGTGGTTTCATACACAATCATCTCTATGTGCAGACAACTAATATGCTCATGCAATTATCTCATGTTTTAGTAGAAACACAAATTCAGGAGTAACAATGTGCTGATCTTCTATTTAAAAAAATATCAAAAGTGAAATTTCAAAATATTTTCCATGCAACTCCATTTAAAGCTTGCACTGTATAGTCAGGGATTTCTATCAGCTGCCAGGAACGACAGAAATATCAGTTATCTCTGGCAGTCACGGCCAAAAGGCATTGAAATACAGACCGGAGAGCTAATGTGTCAAAGAAGCAACTCAACTGTTTGGAATTTTACTACCACAATGGGTGGGCCTCTCGGTAATTTCTGAAATAAAGGAGCAACATTTTGTAGCTTTGGTAACTGAAATATGTTTAAATGGCACTCAATTGTAGCACTGCCCTCTACAGTTGAGAAGGTGAATATGGGAATAGTGGGACAAATATTGGAATTACAACAATTCACAGACCAGATCATGAGTTTTAGTTTATGTTGAATAACTCTTTATCTGCTTCCTCTTTGGACTCTCTTCTTCTTCCTCTTATCTAATCGTACACTATACGGCAGTAAACTTGCTAATTGCACCTTTTTAAAAAAAAAGACACTGTGAATGTGTTCTAACAGATGCCGCTTCAGTCACAACACTCTGCTCTTATAAGGTAACTGCTAATACACTGCACACATTTATATTTAATTTATATATTACTCTAAACCACCTTCTGTTAACCAACTGTACACTACTGTCTACACTGCACTATATTTCTTGTCCTGTCTATACTTTGTATATCACATTGCACTTTTCTGCCCTTTTTGGACTTCTGGTTGGACGCAAACTGCATTTCGTTGTCTTTGTACTCTGCACAATGACAATAAAGTTGAATCTAATCGGAAAAAAAAAAATGTATAAGTTGCAGGAGCTGTAAAGCAGAATTTAATCAATTGAAACAAGACGCTAAGGATTGCTTGACATTTGTAATTTTGTAAATCACTCATTACATACCCGACCGTTGTCATGCAGTAGCTTTACTGTAGAACACATGCATTTAAATGAGACTACATGTTAACATGTTATAATAAAGTTCAAACTGGCTTGTTAGGTCAAGCATATTAAGTTCCATAAACTCACTACTAGTCTTATTTGCCTCCTCTGTCTCTTCCTTTAATTCATCCTCCATATACTGTACCTCCTTGCCTCCTTACCTCTCATCTCATCTCCTCAGGGTTTAAACCTCTCGCTCCCTTCTCCCTCTCGCTTACCTTTGCTGGTGCGAGCAGCGATGAGTCCAGGCGTTTCTCCCAGGTCGTTGTGGATCTCCACATCAGCCCCGAACACAATCAGAGCTTTGATCAACTCCATGTGGTCCATCTAATGAACAGAGAGTCGCGCAAATGGGGATTTCCTTTTCACAGCAAAGTAACAATAAAAAAGGAAAAATACAACTTTAAAAGTACTCTGTAGAATGTCCTCAATGTATTAGTGGGTTCAAAGCTTTTATGTGAATCCACTTTCATGTTTAAGTAGTTACATAAATAGCACAGTTGCAACAGGAGAACATTGTTTTCCAGTTTTTCCTGTTGATAAAAATCTGAGTTGTGCACCTGTGATTAAACACCAAACAAACAAGAACATTTGCTATTCAAGAAATGTCAGCAAGAACTCATCAAGCGAGAGAGAGAGATAACATCTAGTAGTGTAAGCATGCTAGCCATTACAGAGAAGCAGATCTCTGAAGTTTGTTCTTATACTGTAGGTGTGATGCAACCTGATATTCTTATTAGCCAGAATATTAAAACTTCTGCAATCTTTTAGTGGTTTTCCCCCTCGTCTATATACTATACTACAACCACTTTGCAAAATCATGACTTTTTTCAAGACAGAGACAATATCTTTTACACACACACACACACACACACACACACACCTTCATAGCGAGGTGCAGGGCTGTGTTTCCATCCTGGCCCTTCAGGTTGGCGTTCGCTCCGTGGGTGAGCAGCACCATGGCCGCCTCAAAGCGGCCATTCTTGGTCAGAATATGGAGGGCGCTCTCTCCGGTCTTACTGAGGTAGTTCACTGCACAGCCGTGTTCTAGCAGCAGACGACACATCTGGCAAAGAGAGAGGAAGATTTATTTGAACATCTGCTTGATATTTCCCCTCAAATGTTAAGTCAGTCTTTATACAATTACTGTTGACATGAATGTCTTGGTTTGGTAGCCCAGAGCACCCAGAGCAACACAATTACAGGCCACTATCACTGGCTGGGAGCTGTGCCATCAGTTTAAGCTGAATTGATGCAAACTTAAACGGCTCATTATGAATTCTAACCACAAAACACATGATAACAATAATGTTTTTCACCTCAGCAGTTTTGGACCAGTGGAGAGGCGTCCCTCCATACAGAGAGTCCTCAGCCTGGAGCTGGCCTGGGTCCGCTTTGAGGATCTCCTCCACACAGCTGACAGTCAAACACAGAAGAAAAGAGGAATATTTACAATACATTAACTTTAGCACATTATTTAATGTCTCTTTAATAAAACAGCGTAGAACCCAAGAGGTTTTATTATTTTGTAATTTTAGAAACAATTTGTCTCTGCCTTTAGCACAAAGAATCTCATTTCTTTCACCTCACTCTGTGGAAACTTCAGCAGTTCTCTATCCAACACAGAGATTCAATTCAGAGGGCCAATATTATTATTAATGCAAAAACTTATTATAGAACAATATTTCTACAGCTAAAAAGGTCTATTTACGATGAAGGCAGGGCAGCAGTGTAACCAGGGTTACCGTTAATTCAAAACCATATGCTCTGTGGTATAATTTCAGTGCGGGACAGTAACTTTGGAAACTACACAAGGGTAAAAACACATTCATCTGAACACTTACACTAAAGCTTGATTTATACTTCTGCATAAAATCTACGCCGTTGCTACGTACGTAGGGACGTGGAGACACAAACCTACGCCGGACCCTACGCCGTAGCCTGAGGTGCACCTCTCGAAAAATGTAACTACACGTCGTGGCGACGCACGTCGGTCAGCCGTGCCTTGGTAGCGTTGCATTTCCCCCCCGACTCATTTCCGGGTTCTCCTTCTCCATAAACAGCATGAAATCAAGGAGAGGGTTAACTTCTCCTGCTCCAGATTTCCCACCGTGGTCAGAAAGCACAGGGGAGACACTTTGTTTCTCTCACTATGACTCTAGAGGCGGTACTCGCTCTGAAGCTAATAGCTGTCGCTCTCTCACTTTCTCCCTCGCTCTACAACACACTCCCCACACACACACACATTCCGGCTCGACGCACACACCAGCGCACAAGTATAAACACCAGGCCGCTTACTTAGGCTACGGCGAAAGCTCTGCGTGGAGCCTCCGCAGAACCGTAAATCAAGCTTAAGACTGTTCACAAGCTACAGAAATAATACTACATCATGCAAGTCATCATCCGATCTTTAACGGTAAAGGTACAGTTGAGGCCAAAATGATTAGCCCCCCAGGAATTATGGAACATTTTCCTAAAAATCTTCCCAATTTTTGCAGCATTGATAAAACTTTATATAATCAAACATTCACCAGTGCTATTTAGTAGCTTTTGGTACATTTTGGAATATAAAATACATTTTTAGGCTTGCTTTATATCAAATATAGTGAAAAATGGGGTGGTCAAAAATATTAGCCCCCATGTGAATTTTTGCTTTCAAAAACACACCTAATTAACCAATCAGCTTTCAAACCACACCTGTGCAGTCAATTGGCTTCCTAACAACGCCTGAGCATTCAATCAGCATAAAAAGGACTCCAAGGAACAGGGCACTTGAACACATTATTGAGAGGGACTACTTTTACTCACCATGCCAACGACAAAGGAAATCAGTTGGAGGCTCATGATAGTGGAGGCTCATGTTTCACAGTGTCTAGAACCGCTGTACGTTGCATCATTACCAAGTACAAGAAGACAAATTCTGTAAGAAACAATCCTGGGCGTGGTCGTAAGCGCAAGATTTCAAGAACTCTGGAGAGGAAAATAGTCAGAAATGTCAGCAAAATTCCCCGGACTTCTGCCAAGATGATTGTTGCTGACCTGGCCTTTTCTGGAGCTGATGTTTCAAGAAACACAGTTGTGAGGGCTCTTCATCGTGGTGGGCTTCAAGGCCATCGTGCCAGAAGAACCCCTTTACTCAAAGAGCGGCACATCACAGCCAGACTGAGGTTTGCCCGTGAACATTTGAAAGGTAAAGATGAGTTTTGGAAGTCTGTGCTTTGGTCTGATGAGACTAAACTGGAACTGTTTGGGCACATGGATGTTGCTTATGTTTGGCGAAGAAAGGGAGAGACCTTCAACCCTAAGAACACAGTTCCCACAGTAAAACATGGTGGTGGGAGCATCATGCTGTGGGGCTGTTTTGCAGCCTCAGGTGCAGGGAGCCTTGTTCGGGTGCATGGCATCATGAAAAAAGAAAATTATGTTGAAATTTTGAGGGATAATATGCAGAAATCTGCTCGTAGTCTAGCCTTAGGTCGTCGCTGGGTCTTACAACAAGACAATGACCCAAAGCATACATCGAAATTGAATTCGAACAGTTCCAGAAGGATACCAAAACCAAGGTCCTGGAGTGGCCCGCATAGGGCCCAGACCTCAATCCTATTGAGAATCTGTGGCGGGTGCTCAAAATGAATGTCCATGCTCGGAAACCACGCAATTTGGACCAGCTGGAGCAATTTGCAATGGAGGCCAAAATCCCTCAGGAGACCTGTGCCAACCTAGTAAAGAACTACTCTAAGAGGTTGTTGTCAGCTGTGGCTCAGAAAGGGTACACTATTGACTATTAATGGCCAGGGGGCTAATAATTTTGGACGTCTCATTTTTGCCCTTTCTTGTTTCAACTCACTATATCAATAACATATCCCAATCAAACTTAGTGGACATTTTGTCTTTGTTATTTTGGAAACAAATACACTATAAACATTTGTTGTTAATGGTCATTTCCATGGAGACATCAAGAGTTTTGTCTAATTTCATAAGGGGGGCTAATAATTTTGGCCTCAACTGTACTTTATTGTCACATACACATACATGTAGCGAAATTCATTCTCTGCATTTAACCCATCCCTCAAGGGAGCCGTGGGCAGCCATTTACAGCGCCCGGGGACCAACTCCAGATCTGAGCCAGTGCCTTGATCAAGGGCACTGACTGGAGAACCTAGTACATGTTTTTTGATGGTGGAAGCCGGAGCACCCGGAGGAAACCCACGCAAACACGGGGAGAACATACAAACTCCACGCAGAAAGGCCTGGAACGACCTGGATTCAAACCCAGAACCTTCTTGCTCCGTGCACTCACCCCTTCTCACTGTACTTCATGGCACTGTGGATGGGGTAGCCAGCACCACCGACCACGCCACACTTAGCCCCGCCGCCCAACAGAGCTTTGACGGACTCCACGCGTCCCAGACGGCAGGCCACGTGGAGCGGCGTCTCCCCGTTGTTGTTCAGCTCATCCACCCCCGAGCACATCCGCGAGCACATGACCTGAATGAGGAGAGGATAGAGTGATGGATGACAGCATGGTGGGGGAGGTGAAAGCAGGGGAAATTGTGTTACTATGCCGTTTACTACCAGGGTTGGGTTACAGTAACGTAACTACTTTTTCGGGTAAAAAGTAGTGTAACGCGCTACTACTGAAAATTTGGTAACGAAATGTAGTTCCTTTTTCAATTCGGCGCAACGTTACTTTTCCCAGGGACAGATTTGACAGCGACGCTGCCTTCTCAGCTGCGCGCTCACAAGCGCCACACGGGACGTGACGGAGGCTGGTAGCAGAGGAATCATGGCAAGCGAGAAGCAGTCAACGCTAACTTTTGAGAGCGTTTTAAGCTTCGTGGCTTTTTGCTAAATGGCGCTCTGAGCCAGGCAGACACAAAGCTGACAACCTCACAGATGGATGCGGTGGAGACGGCCTCATACATACACGCAGCAGACCGCTGTGGACTTGTGTCGATTGCACGGACACGCAAGGATTTCCAGAAAAGAGGCTGCATGGGTCTACGGCAAAGACAGTCGTGGCTGCGCGACCGGTACGAGTCGATACAGACATTACATAGTATATACACTAACACCGTGTAACGCCGATGACCATGTGCATTCAACCCGCGCTGGACTCGTTCATAATGAATCAGCCGTCACTCTGTGAGTAGAGAATCCAGCCTGCAGTGTAGTTCAGACACAGTTCACTGATTAACCAGAGATTGGCTTTATGGTCAAAGATAGTTTTTGTATAATTAACTTCAGTCTCTGCCAGAGACCCCTGCTTTTAAAAGTAACATAAAAGTAACGAGTAAAGTAAAAAGTTACTTTCCATAGGGGGTAACTAAGTAAAGTAACATTACTTTTTTAAGAAGCAACGAGTAACAAGCAAACACTACTTTTTAAAAGTAACTTCCCCAACACTGTTTACTACTATGCTCAATCACTTTTTGAATTGTGATCTGAAACAGTAGCGCCCTACTTTGGTCAATCGGTTGAATTTTAAGAACACTGAAACACGGTGGTAAGATCATTCTACATGCGTTGTTCAAAATGTGATCAGATGGAAATAAAATGTTGATTTCCCTCCTGCGGACTCTCACCTGGATGATGGCAGGAGTATCCTGCTTGGCGGCACAGTGCATGGGTGTCTCTCCGTTGCGGTCTCTGATGTCGGTGCGAGCCTGGCTTTCCTCCAACAGCTCCTTCACACACGCCGAGTCGCCACGCTCACATGCCAGGTGCAGCGGCGTCTGACCTGATGCATCCCGAGCATTGATCTGACTGGAGACAGGGAGATGACGTAACCACACAGGTCGTTCTGCACAGTTTAGCCACTAGATTAATATTATGTATGATCATTTTTGGCTTCCAGGCAGCCATTGTTTTCCCAATCATATCACAACTGTTTGAGAGTGGAATTACAGAGACTTTAAGGTTGCTTGTGATACATAAGAACTACAATGAACATTTAGCCCACTTTTTGGGAAAAAGTGATGTGATCATTGTGTGGTAATGCAGATCAAGTAGGGACAGTTTGGACCGTTTTTTTCTCCTTGTCAGCTGCACGAAATGAGGAAAACATCTAATTGCGATTATTTTTGACTGATGCACGATATTGGAGGGAATGATCATTTTGGTGATTTTTGCAAGGATCTGTACCAAAAGAAGATTTTTTTTGCTTTAGTGTGTAGGATACAATTTCTAGGCCGGGACGTCTCTGCAGCACCACAATACTTCATTCAGAATGGTTTGACACATATTTTGCCTTTAACAAATATTGCGCCCCCCTGCGATTTGGATATCGCACTAGTCCATATTGCGATTTCGATGAAATTGCGATTAATTGTGCAGCCCTACTTGTCAGTGCACTGAAGTAACTCCAACGTCCCAGATCTGAGACTTGGCTGCAAACTGCAAGCTTTTCAATCCAAGATAAGACAAAATTACACTTCACATGTCCCGTTTTTATGACGTTCAATGTTTCCTCATTGTGTCTTTGAGATTACATTTTCCAACAACAATGTTTGTAAATGCTTTCTGAAACACTCCCACAAATTGGATGCTTTGTCCTTTAGAGAATGTTAGCAAAACTATAGCAACTAAATATTTCCATTGTGAAAAATTGACATATCTGATACATTGACTATCTCGACTAGCTTTCAAGTAAACGCAAGTTGATTATCATGCAGTACTGAAGTTAACCAAATTCAATTGCTGCATGGCAAATGAGTAGAGTAATGTCAAGTCCTTTAGAGTTAGTGAGTGAAAATCTGCAAAACCACCACTGTTGTTAAGAACAGATTACAAATGCCGGTAGTTAATAGTATTTGTCACATTTGACTGAGAGTTTCATACTGACTGCGTCCCAATAAATGCCTCTGTAGAACAGGCTTCCACTTATAATACTCTCTTCATTCAGCGTTATCCTACAGCACTTATCTGTGGACAAACTGCCCAGAGCCAGAACTAGTGCTGAAATTATTAGCCGATTCATCCTTTAGTGGATTGTCAGAAAACTAATCAATGACAATTTTGATAATTCATTTAACAATACAACAACTTAAGTGCTTTATCGATGCCGTTTGCAGTTTTTTTTTGCAGTTTTTTTTAAATGACATGACTTGACGCTTTTCTCTATTTTGCATCCACCTTCTTGGACTGTTGGCACGGGCATTTTAAAACATCATTTTGGACTCTAGGTAAGCATTAGCATTTTTATCAAGCACTTCCAATCTTACCTCTGGACATAGTTATGTTTGAGACACTCTCTCAGGCCTGTCTCCACGGCGATGTGGGCAGAACTCCAGTCCGGGTGGTTGCGGATGCAGTCCACGATTGGCTGGGTGGTCTCAGCCTTCAGAGGCAGTGTCTCATAGAAGGGGCGGAGCTTGAGGGCATATTGGGGGAACCAGTTCATGGCGTCCGCCTCTGACGCCACCTGAAACAGCCTGGTTCACACAGTGCAATGATAACCCAGTCACATTCTACCATGACTGTAGTTATACCGGTACAAATTACATAAACATATTTTCCTCTACTATGAAATATGATTTGCTGAGTGCCTTCACATTTAATTTCCTGTTTGCATTTGCTGTAGCCCTTGACTTCAAATGGCATGTTTTTTCCAGTGAATGTGACTTTTCAAATTACTTTATTTATTGTATATTAAGCAAAGACACACTCCGGTTTTCTCTTTTGTTTCTCACTACTAATTCTTTTTTTGTAACCCATACATCCACAATACAAATGTTCAAAGATTTAGACAATTCTCTGCAGACTTAACACAACGGTGGTCAATGTATTTTTAGAATGCTGTTTAGTTCTTAAAACCCTTTTGCTTTTGGTTTCAGTTCAGGCAAACTGTACTGTACCTTCATTGCTTGAACATTGCTTTTCATACTGTATTTATGGCTGAATGAATTGACACTGACTATTTCAAGATAAAGGGCCTTGATCTGGAGAAGCTGACTTGTTGAGTAATGGTTCAGGTCAATAGTGATCTTAGGTAAATCAATAAGATTGTATGTATGCTGAAAACAGTAACCAAATATGCAGGGGCTTAAAAATCTTATAAACATACTTGTGTTCATTTCAGCTGACATTTGCACACTTAACCCCAGTTCAGTGGCTGTATAAGGCTATGTGTGGCCCATATCACACCACTCTCCCTGTCTGTTATGAGATCAATACTGACCTTAGAGTCATATTAGGCGTCTCAGGGCACATAAGCAGACAGTCCAATGACTGGCACTGGGTGTTTTTGTACAGGATCATGCGTCCCTCCTCTTTCAGCAGGACTTTGCCTCCTCCACTGTAGTCGGACAATGGGACATCCCTTACCCGGTAGGGGTTGGTGAAGAGGGTTGAAACAGAGGACACTGTGTCTAACAGCCGGCCTAGGAACTGCATTGTCACCTGAGAACAAAGAACAGAGGGCTTATGGAGAACTCAGACAATCTGAATTTCCCTGTCTTTGTACTTGTACTCTGCACAATGACAATAACGTTGAATCTAATCTAATCTACAGCACCGTCTCAATGATCTCTAACTGACATAAAGCAGGTTTGGCAGTAGCTCTGCCCTCCGTGGCAGCTCGGCTTGCTCTACCACAGCCTGTAGGATTGTTGTCAACAAATGAATGATGTATTCTATCCCCAAGACAAGAATTTACCACTCAAGAGATAGCAACAGGTGTAATATCCCAGATATTGCATATTATATGGCTGCTGGCAGTCTCTAATTTTTGGTTAGAGCAGTGAAGTAATAAACTGCACTATAAAAAACAATTTCCTGTAAGGTGACGTTATAGCTAACTGGGCCTAACTTACACTATCGTTGTTACCAGCTGAGTTACCACATTAGCTAGTTAACGACTCGGGTTAGCAGTCAACTCTCCACTTCCTATTAGCTACACACTCCGAGACCTTCTAGTGACGATGCAAACTGAGGCTGGTCCTCATTTAAATAATGAAGAAGGGGCTCCATTCATGCTGCTCACGAGTTCTAGTTATTTAGAATCAATTGGACATCATAACGTTACGCTCTAAACAACGAAGACCCATTTAGTTCATGTTTTTTAACATAAATATCACACATATTTTGAGCATGTAGTTGTTCTGTTAAGTGTAGCTAATCGCATTAACTCGTATACACGCAGTTTAGCTTAGCTGCTATCTGTCCATTCTAATCTTACCTGCTTGCTGTCTTCTGTCTGCGTGGTTGACTTCTGACAGCGACATCAACAACCGTGACGTGCAACCAAACATGCTGTAAATCATGATTGACGGGAGCTGCTCCAATCAGAGCTCAAGGAACTGACAGCTAGGTTAAAGAGGTGGGGCATAATACATAGAAGATGCTCGTGTTTTCTTCACACTGTTCCCAGAGAGGACCTTTAGAATGATAGAAGTAGCCTATTCAAATTATATTAAAGTAAAGGTAGAAATACCACAGTATAAACATACTATAGAGTTATTCACACATATAAGTACTCATAATGCAGAGTGGCTACTGTCTGTGTTATTTTATTTACTATATTGGATCAATAGTATTGATGTATTAATATGTAAGCTGGAGGCTACTTTGTTGTTGGTCAATGAAGCTAACTACTTCATATACTTTTGGTAGTTTAAAACAATAGATCATATTTTATAAACTATATGTTTTGAATGTAAGATCAGAGTTTGAGAAGATAAATGTAGTAAAGTGGAAAGCACTAAAATATTTTTATTTTATAAAATAAAATAAAAATCCATCCATTATCTATATACCCAATCCTTTGCAGGGTTACAAGGGGCTGAAACAGCTGTAAGCCTTTTTCACAGAAAACCTTTTGACATGTCACAAAGTGCAGGCATCATGAATAATATAATTAATGATGGTTAAATTTAATTTAGCCGCTTCAGTTTCAGGGTATACACTACCGGTCAAAAGTTTGGAGTCACTTAGAAATTTCCATTCCATTCCATTATAGAAAGAATACCAGCTGAGATCAGTTGCATTGTTTTTTTTAACCAGGGCATCAGTTTTCAGATTACATTATGTGCTTACATAATTGCAAAAGGGTTCTCCAATGTTTTCTCAGTTAGCCTTTTAAAATGATATCAGATTAGTAAACAGAATGTGCCTTTGGAACGTTGGATGAATGGTTGCTGATAATGGACAATGTAGATATTGCATTAATGATCAGCCACCCACTCAGATCAGCTGGTATTCTGTCTGTAATGGAGTGGAATGGAAATTTCTGATGTGAGAGACTACTTTTGAACGGTAATGTAAGCCTACTAGTATTGTGCATGATCACTGTCATGGCTTACTGGAACTTGAATAGTGCTTGTGGTGTTTCAACCTTAGCGCTAGGTGGCGCTGTGCGCAATTAATCCAGTTTAGAGTATAAGAAGTGAATGTAGTAGAAGAGAGGAGAAGAGTTGTGGTCCAGATAGACCAAGGGGGTAAGCTTCTCCTCGGACTGCGTAGCTCCTATGGCGCCATTTTGATGCTACCAAGCCATCACCTCCCGTTAGCATTCCATTGACTGCCATTCATTTTGGCGCCACTTTGACAGCGAATAACTTTACATCTGAAGCGTTTAAAGACTCTATTTGTCCATTGTTTATTTCTAAAGAAACACGACAATGTATAAAAGGCTCCATTACCTTGTACCTCACGTTATGGCCCTGTATTAGGGCTGGGCGTATCGATCTAAATATCGATAGTATCGATACCAAGATGAGTATTGGTATCGGATCGATACTGTCGTGATGAGATCGATACTTTTGTTGCAGTTTCTCTCCGAGTTCATGCGAGCACAGCGTCTCTCCAAGTCTGTGCGCAGTGTGCAAACAGCGCACCTCTCTCTCTCTCTCTCTCTCTCTCTCTCTCTCTCTCTCTCTCTCTCTCTCTCTCTCTCTCTCTCTGCTCTGCCGGAGGCGGAGAGCAGAGAGTCAGAACAGTGAGAGAAGCCCGTGATGATTTTTTGTTGTGTTTTTTATATTGTTATATTCATATTTATACATTGTGGCTTTTGTTTACTTATTTTGCACAACTGACTTTATTTTTCACAGATATCTGTGTGTAATGGAAGGTATTTTTGGTTGTGTTGTTGACTTTGTTATATTTATATTTTGTTATATTATTTTATTATTTTTATACCGTTACATTGTTTTATATTGTTCTAGTTAGTAAATAAAAACATTTAGATTTGCCTAAAATCTTTGTCCTGTGTTGTATCATAATCATAATCAACTAAGTAAAGGCAAAATCACAAAATTATTCAATGATCGTGACGTTACAAGTAAAAAGTATCGGTATCGGTATCGGTATCGGCGATACTAGCCCTGTATTTACTTGGTATCGGATCGATACCAAAATTCCCAATATCGCTCACCCCTACTCCGTAGCAGACGTTTTTGTAAAAATAGGCTAATGATTGTGTCATAACCATGGGACTTACTGTTGCACAGTAGAGGAATTACCATATAGTACAGGAGAAGCTCGCAGACAGTTTGGACTTACATTAGCTGTTTAAGTTTAATTACTAATGTTAACTAGCATTTTAGTTAGCAATAATTAGCCTGTGCCTATGTTATCTTCTTACATATACCTACGCTCTCCGTCTCTGCAAGATTCGGAATGATTGAGATTTCTCTTGGCACAGCTACCAGAAGACTTACAACTTTCAGACAGGTTGCTCACGTCACATTTACGTCGTCTCTCTCAGTTGGAGGCTGCGCAGTGAATAAGTGAATAAGTCATGACAGAGTCGTTATTGTTACGACACAACATATTGGCGACAAGGATGTCGACTCTGAACCTGAGTCAGCATACACCTTTTCTACAAAATGTCAGGGTGCCGCCGATACCATTCAAGCATGTAGATACGCACTTTTGAGAATTATCTCCAGGCGATGGCTGATGAGGAATTGCTAATCCATTGTTTGGGCTCGGAAGGTCAGAGACTTTTCTACACACTGACGGTTGCTGATGAGAAGTACGATACAGCGTTGGCTGCCATTCAGACTTTCTTTACGCCGCAAGTGAACGTCGTAGCTGAAAGATACCGCTTCAGACAACGTGGTCAGCGCCCAGGCGAGACTACGTAACAGGTCGTTACTTCTTTAAAAGAGCTGGCTAAGACATGTCAGTTTGGGAAAATGGAAGAGGAGATGATTCGGGACCAACTTGTTGAAAAGACGTCTTCACCGCGCAGAAAGCACCAGCGGAACTGTTGCATGGCCAACATATGCGGCAGGATAAACATACAGGATGTCCACTTCCACAAAGCAAACCACTGTCCTCAAAGCAGCTCACAGTCAGAGTCAGAGAAAAACAAGAAAAAAACCAAGACATACGCAGACCACAAGTGAGGGGCCACAGGTGTGTCCTTCCAGTGTGGGTCATAGTGCAGAGAAAGGCGCCTTTAAATGAAATTTATTATTATTATTATTATTATAATTATTATTATTATTATTATTATATGTTTGGGTGAAGAAACCTGGCATTCTTCCTCTCTGACAAGTCAAAATGTGTAGGCCCTACTGTGAAAAAACCTGGACAATAAACATATATACAAACCTAAAAAGTACAATATAAAATAAGAAATAAACAGGTTACACACTACACTTTGCAGACAGTTACTGAATAAATACAATTAAAAAAAAAAATAATAATAATCTTAAATCATTATCTGGGGTGGGCGGGACAACTCAGGCCCTTCAAATTCTAGCTACAGCCCTGGACAGATGTGGGTTTGAAATTAAAACTTAAAATATCACTAGCATTTATAATATTGTAAACTCGAGTTTTCATGTGTTTCAGGGAGGAGTTCGCATGGCGCCGATTGTCATCAGATAGACATGATGGTGAAAGTAGCTCAAAGTAGCCATAGACGGTAAAAGAAAGTAGCGCGCGGTTCTTTGCATCCCCGTGAGAGTCTTCATCGTTGCCAGGACGACCAAAGGGGCTGACCCTGGCCACGTGACAGATAGTAGGCTGGCCGCTGCTGCTGTAGTGGTGTGTTTGTGTGTTTGCATGTGTGCCTGCTGCCTCTCATACACAGTTTTGCTTTGGTCGGCCTGAGCAGACAGCAGAGCTTGACGTCTGGAAAGAGGAAAACATAGACAGGTAGCTTAGTTCGGGCATGAAAGAAAAGATGGAGCTCTCGGCGACGGGAGATCGCGTTTTCGCCGCGGAAGCCATACTGAAACGCCGCGTTCGTAAGGTGAGCTACAGACGCCGCCGTCCCGCGTGTTTTGATTTCCCGCAGATGTTGGCCGCGGTCAGCACGACACGGCTCTGCTCTGCTCTGCTGCTCTAGTCCATAGGCTCGGGGCTGTCTTCTTGCGCCTATGCAACGCTTTGGAGGCCTTGTGGCTGGCGAATGCCTTTACTTTGCTAGCTAGAAGCTAACCAGCGAGGCTATCAGTCATGGGTCGTATATCCAAGCATTAAGAGGGCAATAAAAACAGCAACACAAAGAAGGGGGTAGCTGCAAAACAACGCAGCCCAGCCGATGGGAGGAGGGCTCTGCTATGAAATGGAGGGGCCCGATTTCTCTGTCAGCTAATGGTAGCTAAAGCTATACGGTCACAGTCTGCATTTTACAGCCTGTGGAGGAGGTGTAACTTTAGGTCACCCACTTTAAAGGCTGTTTGAGACTGCTGTTTTCTTCGGCATAATGTGAAAAATGATTCCGAAAACATGTAGTTCTTGCACTAATCTACTGTTGATGAGAGAGGAGTATATCAGCCACAGTTGATAAAGGACTTCTGATAGTTTCTTAGAGTTTTCATCAGTCCTTTATGGCTTGTATACTGGAAAAGGCCCTATAAATCATGGTGGTGTGCAATTGTAAGTGGCTGGTAGTCACAGTTAACCAGCAGGCCCACCAGGCCTTCAGGTACTTCTGAATTGCCTGCTAGAACTTCATAGTTGCACCCCTTCTGAGAAGTTATCCAAAGCACTTGCACAAAAGCAGGAATGCCGTATTTAGGGTTAAGATTAGCTCTTTGAACAGATGTTGTTGAGTAAGTCATCCTTTTTTAAATTGATGCCATATGATATAAACATGTGATGTTGTATGCAAACAACTTGTAAAAATGCATCATGCCCAGTGTTAAATGCATTTGACGACATAGAGAACGTTTGAGATTATAACTCTTTAAAGCTAGGAAGAGCTCCTATCAAATTAAGAACAGGGAATAAGTCCACAACAAGTACCATTTCTTAACTGAAATATAATCAAGTTCCAATATGACATTTGCTGCATATGCATTCCAGATTTAAAACAAATCTCTTGTCCCCACAAGCTGTTTTAAAAAAAAATCCAACATCTGTCTTGTTTTTCTTGCAGGGAAGACTTGAATACCTGGTAAAATGGAAAGGATGGGCAATGAAGTAAGTGCTTCTCTTGACTTTAACTCAATAGAAATCCTCAGTCTCTTTGCAGGGAGGCATTTGTCTTGTGTTGTGCTGTTTTTCATGCCTTCACATTGAACTGAAAATGTGGATTAAATCACCTTAGGCTTTGGTGAAAAAGTTCTTTTGTGGTTAAACCAAAAAAAAAAAAAGTTTCCTTTTGTTGTGTGTTTTCCTCATGTTACTCATCCTTGTTTAGGCACAGCACTTGGGAGCCAGAGGAGAATATTCTTGATGACAGGCTGATACTGGGCTTTGAGCGAAAGTGAGTAAAGATAACAACTAATGAGAGCACATACACCATGTTTAGTCTTGTTTTGCACATTGAGTGTGGTAAGAGTCTGTCATAGTATGCTATGCTTTGATTTGATTTTGGCTCGTAACCTAAAATGCTTGTCTATTTTGTTAATTTCAGTTGCCTTGATTTTACACTTGTAATGTCCTTACTTCACGTTAGCTCCCATGTATCTCGCTGTAAGTGCTTGTTTGTGCCTTTACCTCATCTGTTAGTGTCTTTACATTCCTCCTCCTGTTTGTAAAACCTCCATCTAAGCTCAAGTCCTTCATGTCCGTTGCCAAGCCACTTGAAAGCCATGTGCTGCTCACAGAAAGTAGATTTTTGCAGTAAACCAAAATGGACACCATAAAACTGACAAAACTGAAAAAGACACATGAAAGGGAAACTGAAATGGACACGTGAAGACAGAGAATCTGGCTGTGTTTAAACATGGCTTCAAACTATTCTGTGTGCCCGACTACTCTATTTACACACCCACAGCTTTCATCGCCATCTTTTTGTTTGATTCGTTATACAGTGGCACTCCTAAGTTTATGAACCCATTCTAAAGTTGACTAAAAAGAGGAATAAAAAAAATAAATAAAAAATCATCTTTTGGAAATTGTATGTATCGTAAATAAATAAATGTTCTTCCTTAAAATACAGGGGGCATAAGTAAGTACACCCCTATGTTAAATTCCCATGGAGGAAGGCAGATTTGTATTTTTAAAGGCCAGTTATTTCATGGGTTCATAAGATCAGTTGTGTAGGACTAGATGTTGATATCCCTCTAGTCCTACAGTCCTACAGTCCTTCCTCTTTTTAGTCAACTTTAGCATGGGTTCATAAATGTATGAGTGCCACTGTATTTGCTCTCATTGCTCTCTTTTTTTTAATTTTTTTTTTTTTATTAACCCTGTCTTTACCTGTTTGATCTGTGTTGTCTTAACTGTAATTTCCTTTTTATAGGGAACGGGAAAGAGAAATGCACGGGCCAAAGAAACGGGGACCAAAACCCAAAAACTTTGTCATGAAGGTACAGTTTCTGATGTTTCAGTGTTTATGCACAGACGAGCCTCTCACATCACACACATCAGCAGTGATTGAAAAAGTCAGTCTTTAACATCTGAAAAACAAGTCTTCCAGTGTCCACTTAAATTATCTTTAAAATGTATACCAAAATGTTTTCTTTTTTAATAAGTAAACTTATAGCATACTGTTTATTGTAGCCCTAATCTGTTGATCAATTTCATCAAGATGTTCTCAAATTGGTACCATTACTCAGGTAGCAGCACGTTATAGGAAAGTGGAATGTTCTGTTTATGGTTTCTACAGTTGAACTAAGAATAAGGTCAACCCGCTTGAAACTGGCGTGTTTGAAGTTTACTTTAATTATTGTACTAACAACATGCATCACTGTCAAAACTGTTGGCAACACAATGGTATATAACATCTATACTGTGCTACCTCCTTTTTCACACTGCAGTTTTCATTTTTACAAATCAACTTTTTTCTGCTCATTTTCAGGTTCATAATTGTATTTAGAGGTTATGTCAGAATAGGTTTACATGGTTTAATTTTCAAAAAACACCATATTTTTGTCATACTGCACATTGCTGCAGCTCCTCTTTTCACCCTGTGTGTTGAGCTCTCTGATTTAGCTACAGAGTGAGGCATCGCACTTCTGTTCCATCTTTGTTGGGAGTCGCACATGCGCAGTAGCTAAGTAAGGACTACTAGCCAGTCAGAAGCAGAGTATGAGTGAGTGCCATGCTAGCAGCTAGGCGAGCATTATAGCGTGTGTCACAAAGTGACACACGTTTGTCTCTGAAGTAAAGGCTGGACTACAATAGAGCTGTTTGGAGCAGTTTGTGAACAGTGTTTTCTGTTGGAGATGGTAAGTCCCTTTGGGGTGGACTTTGGGATTTTTTACTTTGTAACGTAACGTGCACAAAAAAAGATATAACACAATAAAGGAAAGGGAAAAAGCCAAAAAGCATAATATGAGCACTTTAAAGCCAACAACCTTTGGGCATAGAAAAGTGTTTTCTGAAGTTATAAAAAGTTTCGCTGTCAAAAACAGATTTCAATGTCATTAGTTATTCATATTTTCATCACAAATGGTTAATAATCAGTAGTTTTTCAGAACTTTCTGTTTAGGTGTAAGGGGAATTAAATGCCTAATATTCCAATCCAACAACAGAATTTAAATGACTATATATCACCATGAAGCCGGTCCTAACTACACAATCAAATATAGTTATTGCAATGATTTTGAAACATGTTACAGGTTTGTCTAAAAACATTTTGTTCACCTGCCAAACACCCAAACTATGCTTTTTAGACAGATATGGGAAACAAAGTGGGCAACCTACATTTTCTTTGTCCACACTCTTAATTCTTTATCATCTCCCTCAGGCTCATGCTCAGAAAGGAGGGACCAGCAGCCGAGCCTCAAACGCCCGCCAGACTACATCGCGCTCCTCTTCGTCCACTTCCAGTCGAGCTACTCCTTCCTCCTCCGCCTCACCTCATTTAGCATCTTCGTCCTCCTCTTTCTCAACTGTGGCACCCTCTCCCAAACTCAATTCCCTTGCAGCCACACACAAGCTGAAGAAAGACATTCACCGCTGCCACCGGATGTCCAGGCGCCCGCTGCCCCGCTCAGACCCCATGGCGTCCTCCTTCTCCAACCCCGGTGGCTTCCCCTCCCGCCTGCACGTCTCACCCTTCTCCGAGACCGTCCGCATCCTCAACCGTAGAGTCAAACCACGGGAGATCAAGAGAGGTCGGATCATTCTCAACCTGAAAGTCATTAACAAGCCAGGTAGGGGGGGTGGCACAGCTGCAGGCGGCAGGAATCTTACAGAAGGACGCCAAAACATCCCTTCCCGCAATCGCATTATCGGGAAGAAGGGAGATGCACCCTATAGACCTTTTCAGCCCCCTCTGAAGATGCTGGGATTCCCGATGTACGGGAAGCCGTTTGGGCTGCAGTGTGGTGGCCCTCTGTCCTTCCACTCCCACCCAGGCTCCAGCACAGGGGCCAGGAACACCCACTCTACTTCCTCCAAGCACCAGTTGCCTTCTTCTCCTTCCAGCTCTGCCTCAGCTGCTCAGTCTCAGCCTGCCACAGGAGGCTCCCTTTCCAGCAAGGGTGCCAAGTCCAGTAAACCTCACACAGAGACCCAGAAGGGCCAGAGTGCCAAGCACGCTGCTACCGCCCCGTCCTCCGATGCGAACCCCTTGGCGTCGGCATCTTCTTTCCTCCCCTCCTCACCGTCCTCTTCCTTGGAAGACGTGGATGAGGACGATGCCCTGGACCGTTCAACGACCCCAGAGGGAGGCAGGAAAAGCACTCGCCAACGCAGGGCTAAACGCCAGCTTCCCGCTGCCTCTGGCACCCCTGGGGACCAGATCTCTGCCCCCGCCGAACCCCAAAGGGTGCCTGCCGAAGGAGACCCCGACTGGCACCCTGAAATGGCACCGAGCTGCAAGGATGTGGTGGTCACTGACGTCACCACCAACCTCGTCACTGTCACCATAAAAGAGTTCCCCTCCCCTGCCTCACCCTCCGCTAGCCATGAAAGCGCCTCCTCTCCTCCCCCGAGCACCACCTCTGACGACGTCTCTCCACCCAAGCCATAAAAGATCAGATGTAACGAAGCCGATTGCCATTGATGGTGGAAGAAAATATCATGCCAGTGTTGCCACTTCAGCCCCCTTCTACCTTTTCCTTAAAGGTGTGTCCATATTTGTTTAACGATTAATGAAATGCAATGTAAATTAACACCGCCCAGCCATTGAATAGTTTTTTTTTTTTTTTTATATATATATAAAGAAGTGTATACATTTGAAAGCGGGCAGCTAATACGCCCTTAAATTGCCATATTTTGTCCTGTTGCACAGCACTGACTCTGAGGCAGACTTGGATGGAAATGTTATTTGTTTTCTTTCACTTGCTTCAGACGAGCTTGTTTGGTGTAATAACAAATTGTCCAACACACTCAACCATTTGGTGTATAGCGTGTGTGTGTGTGTGTGTGTGCGTGCGTGCGTGCGTGTGTGTGCGCGTGTGCGACACAAATGCTATTTTGATTCCGGCCCTGCTGCGAAGGCTGGTATTGACAGCCTTCAGGTGTCATGCCAATTTCCTGCCCCATAGTTTCATTGGAAGTCCAGCTTGTTAATGATAAATGAGGTAATGTGTTTTTGCACTTAACACAGTTGGACTCATATATTGCATCAATACAGCGAGGTAAATGTAATGCACTTGACTGCATCGAAAAACAACCTATTTTATGTAGTTATCAATTTTTCAAGGCCTTTTCCTCTTGAACGCACATGCATATACATACAGTAGGAATGAGTATTTATATGCACGCACAACCTTAAAAGCTGCAAAGAATATACAAAAACAATAGTTTTTAAGTTATTGCTGTCCTTGCCGTCTTTCCCTGCTTGCCTTTTTTTTTGTCACGAACCCACCACCTTTGAATCTGTGACGTCCACCAAGACTCTAAACTGGCCGGCAGTTGGTCGTGAAATGTTCTCTTTATGCCAGATTTTTGCTTTATTCCTTCTCAACTTGTCATGGTCTAGAAGGTCCATGAGCTGAACACAGTTCAGGCGTAAACCACCAACCAAGGTTGGCTAAAAATAGTTTGTTGACCCTTTTAAGCTACTTGGCAGGTGTTTGAAGTCTGTGGAACGTGTATCCAGGCAGTTTTTGACTAATCAATATTAATAAATAACTGGTAATAGGAACTTAAACTTAAATAGTAACTGGTAAGTCTGTCTCTTTACCACATTGGCAGGTATAGAGCAAATGACTATACACCCTGTTTTGTCCCTTTGGATTTTTCTGCTCAGTTTAGCTGATAGTGTCTTTATAAGTATGTTCTGAAGTTTCAATAGAAGTGGTTCATGTAGCATGTTTTGGTCCCCTGCTACCCGTAGGCAAGAGAAACTGAACCATGCTGTGCCAGGAATTTGAGGAAAAATGTCCTTTTTCTGTCAAGTTATCCGCTAACTGTCTGTTAGACAGTGTGCCATTTCTGTGCCAGTTGCTTTTTGGATATACCCAAATATAAACAGAAATGTGGTTGAGATGTTATCTGTGAAACTAAGAAGAGGATTTCTGGAGAAATGCAATCTTTCCACCTTTTTTAATGGGATCTTTGTTTGACTTTCCATTAAAGGTGTTTTGTTCTGAACTATGTGGACGCAGCTTCAGTCTTTCTCTGGACCTTAGATCATGTGTAATGAAGAATATCTTCTTTAGTTACAATCAAGTAACTTCAGAAGCAAAGGTATGACAGGTTTCAGGATCTCTGCTGATGATTTTGTAGTTCAGTTGTTGGATGACATAGTTATGGTTTCACCACTGCTCCTGGTTTGGTTCATTTTGTCAGTCTAATTCTATCCAGTGGGGAAAAAAAGATACCCTCTTGATATGTTAATCTGGTTGCAGAACACAAGTCTGCAAATTGACTGCTGTCAGTTGCCTTTGCCTCCCATTTTAAATGCAGGTTTTACTTTCTTTCGAAAGCTCAGCCGCTGTCTGTAGCAATACCGCTTGCTGTGACCCATTTCTTAAATGCATTGAGATATATATATATATATATATATATTCGATTTTTTTTGCACACCCCTAATGTCCTGGCTTTCGACCCTGACCTTTGACCTAGTAATTTCCGTACTTTTGGTGACGCGGTTCCCTTGAGGACATGCAGAGGAACAATGAGGAATTACACCCGATGATGCATTGAGGTACCAAAAAAAAAAAAAAGTGCTCTCTTGCTGCTTGTTTCTCTGGTGGGAAATCGCCTCAAGACAAATGATCTTTTGTCTGTGGCTGATAAATGTATCTACTCTGTTACTTCTCCAGCCACTTTACCTGGCCACAATCACTCAGATGCTTCATTTACTGTCAAAGATGACCAAGTATTTTGTTTCCTACTGTGCTGTTCTTACTTTTTTTTTTTTTTTTTAATCAAGGCAAAAATGTATGACTAAGGACCAGTAGTTTTCAGACCGGAGAGTGCAGGAATTGTGGCACAATTGCTTGCTACAAATACTGTACATCAAGTGTGCTGTCTTTCAGTGGCATTATGTACCAGTCAGAAAGAAAGAAAGAAAGAAAGAAAGAAAGAAAGAAAGAAAAGAAGGTGATATCCAACGCTCGCATGTTCTTCACAATGAACGGCTGCCGAGCTCTTTCACTGCAGGTTGTTTCCAGCTAAATGCCTGACAGCTTGAAAGTGTTCAAAGTGCACCTAAAGCACTTCAAAAGAAACCTGACCCTTTATACACAGACTCTCAACCCTCTTCTGGTGCTGCCTGCTCTTTCTATACCTTCCCAGACCTTGGCTCCTATACTCCGGTGCACCTGTGTGTTAACAATATTTAAAAAAATAAATCTTCCGCATGTGTTGCCTTTTATAGCTTAGCTGCTCCATTCAACCCCAGCTGCACTCCAGGCGACGTTTACCTCGTCTTACTCGGCTCTTAAAGTGCTAAACAAAATATATACTTCTTTACTTGCCGTGGCTTCGGTGGTAGAGATGAACATCAACGATATCACAAAACGGTAACAACCTTGAAAGGCTTCTGATGTCTCATTTTCCAAAGTTGCTAATGCAGCGTTCTCCATGTCTTCGTTGACACAGACGAGGAAGATGTCACCTCCTCTCCTGCCATGTTACGGGATGGTTCTAGTTAGTCAGTACTGTTTCAATACTCTCATAGGTCAAACGTGGAAGGATTTATTCCAAAATGACACATCCATTATATGAAGAAAAAATAAGTGGCTTACTCTTATGAAGATCTCTGTAGCTCAAATTCAAATTGAGGTACTTAAAAAAATAAAATAAAAAAAATAAAAAATTTAAAAAATAATGGACAGTACTTAACTTGAATCCTTACTTGACAAAGTGAAAACACAGACTGCATTTTCTTTATTTTCCAGAAACGGATGATCTAAAGGAATATTTTCTTCTCCAAATGGATATATCGTGATTTGGAATAGGTTTTTTTTTTTTTCATCTACTATATCGTTCATATTTTTAAGTGGTGGATAGAAGTGACTGTTGCAGTTGGTAGATGTGTAAGGTATTAGGCTGTTAAGCCATGTTTCCAACAGTGATAGCAATGTTTTTCTTTCCTTTTTTTTCATATGGAGTAGCACAACTCAACTTAGTGGCCTATCTTTCAACCAAATAAGGCTCTTGATTTTATTATTTGACTTTATTAAGCCTTTTTTCCCCTTTTTTTTATTTTATTTTTTTTGTTTTACATTTATATTTGTGATGTCATTTTAAGTGCTAGATTTATTTGGCACTAATTAGAATAAAGGAAGGATCCTTGTTTAAATGTATGGATAAAGATGCTTAATGTATTGAGATATTGTGCTTTTTAAGCTGTTTTTTTTTTTTTTTCCCCCTTTGTACTGTACTTTAATATATATATATTTTTAAATATGCATACTATTGTTAATGTGATGCTGTTTATTTGAATGTCATTTATTAGTCCAATATGGGTTTGATAAGAAGGCAAACTCCGACTAATTTTAATGTGTCAAGACTGCAGTTTTGTCTGTTATGATGATAATATGAATTGTGTACATTGTATTGATGGTAATAATGGGGAGTTGGAGGATAATGATGACATTGTAATGTATCTGAACTTCTGAAGCATGTTTTGCCAACCCTTATTGTACAGATTATGTATTCAATGTCATGTTACATGTTGTTGCTTTCGGTGTGTTTCTTCAACAAGGCTTTTAATTAAAAGCTCTTTAAAAAGTGGTTTGCTTTGTTGTATTTTTTTTTTGGGCTGCCGGCACGTATTTTGATACATGTGTGCAGACTTTGTTTGGATGTAGGTTTGAGGGGTGTGCTGCAGGTTCAAGGAACTGACCTGTATGAAAGACACCATGGTTATGACTTAAATGCAGGAATGAGAGTCTTTTATCTTGTAATTTCCATATATAAATGTATAAAGCGAAAATAAATGTTAACGGCTTCCCAATTTGAATTGGGGAAAAAAATAAACGAGTTCAACATCCAACACTGAAAAAATCAATTCAGCGGCAAGCAAGGTTATCTTCTTAAAGGGTTTGGCATTTGAGTGCAAGATCAAAGCTTTCAGCCACACACAGAATCTTTTATTTTAAGATTTTTTTTTGGGGCTTTTCCGCCTTTATTTGACAGGACAGCAAGGTGAGAGAGGGGGAAGACATGCAGGAAATCGTCAAACCTTGGACCTCCGTGTCGAGGCATAAACCTCTCAGTATATGTGCGCCTGCTCTGCCCACTGAGACACACACACACACACACACACACACACACACACACACAGTTCAGCAGTAAAGACACAAAGAATTCCTGGTTTAGTATGTCATAAACATTGCCATGTCTCCTTATGAACAATAATGGGCAGGAAAGAGAAGCTGAGTCAATTAAAAGAAAGCATAAGATTGAAGTAACTTCAATCCACGATGCTGATTAATGTAGGCTACATTGTATATTTTTTCAAATACATCAAGTTAAATCACTCCCTAAACATACAGGGAGGAAAAATTGTAAGCCACTTTCTGCCTGTAATATTTCTGCTGTAGTACCCAAACGCTCCACAGAATGGTGCTGGTGGGCCGCCTTGGTGCATTCCATAAGAAGGGAGCAGAGCAGCATCTGTCTGTTTTCAGGGATTGTGAAAGCTGGGGTGATATTAAGGTCATCACGCCTGGGTATTCATCTCAGAGTGTTTTGATGTTGTGATGAATACATACATCTAGTTCAAAGTACTTTTTTTCCTTTTCCACAGTCAGTGTTTTATTTCATTTTTCCTCAGTTTAGGCTGGTTAATGGATGTAGAGACCGAGTTAGAGAGACTGACACAGAGAGATGATACACAGGTCCTTTGCTACTTTTTCCTCTGCTCCCTCCATTTCTCTCTCTTGTATATTCTATCCTTGGCAGAATCTCAGTGGGTTTATGAATGAGTGATGGAACTAAAATAGTCACCGTGGTTTGATGCTATAGTGGCCCACATCTATCTATGTGTGTGCGTGTGCGTGTGTGTGTGTGTGTGTGCGTGCAACATCAGCCACCTCTGGAGATTAATCCACAATCTAGGCTACTGTTCTCTGCAGGGAAGCTGGACTGGTTGAGCCTCTGACTGTGGTGGATATTTAAGCTTAATTGCAAGCCAAACAATCTGCATCTTTTCCTGTGATATTTGCAGTGGTGGAATGTAACAAAGTACATTCACTCAAATACATGTACTTAGGTAAGATTTTAAGAAACTTGTACTTGAGTATTTCCATTTTATGATCATTTATACTATACGTAGCCTACATATAGCCTATGTATAAGTATATTGTGTGATGGTGATACTAAACTGATTTTAAATGCAGAACTTAGACTTGTAAAAGAGTATTTTTTACACTTTTGTAAGTACCGGATCTGAATACTTCACCACTGTTTGTTCCTTAAGAGTTTGACTTAAGGGTAAAAGCCACGTGAGGTGTATTCTGCTCACATTCATGTTTTAACAATTTAAAGGAAGAGTTCAACATTTTGGGAAATACGCTTATTCGCTCTTTTTCCAAGAGTTAGACGAGAAGATTGATACCACTCCCTGTAAGCTTGCTGATTTAAGCAGTTAGCTCAAAGTATTACTAGCATGGCTGTAGACTAGAAATGTGAAAGTGCTCTATTCTTGCCACTCAAAGTTGATGAAATGTATTCTAGGAAATGTACAAAGTGAAGTATATTCAGGTTAATGAAAAGTGTGTTAACTAACAAAGGGAATTTGGGCATTTTCAAAAGCAACTCCTGCAATGAATAAACTATCCCAGGTTCTTATCTAAGGTTGTGTGTCTGAGGTTGGATTATTCCTTTAATGTTGTGCCGATTAGCAGATTCAGCTCCCTGATTGGCAGTAGGCAAGCAAAGCACATCCTTCCTGCATTTCATATCTCTATTAAACTTTAAAAGTATTAAACTAAAATGAACAGCAAACGTTTTAAGAGTGGTTCATCCACTTGCCTTGGAGTAAGAATGTTTGTTGAACAAGGCTGCAGAGGACTTCTGTGTCAGGGTCAGAACATTTTCGTTGGCGTCAGTGGGGAGTTTTATAGTTAGCACTGCCTCTTGAGGACAGCATGTTCTTCCTCCTACTCAGTCAAAAAGTGTTTAAGGTCCCCGCTCTGAGAGTGTTTTTCTGTCTTCTGTTTATCTTTTTCCTTCTTCTAGGCTTCCCCTAAGACTGTAGCCTATTACCTCTGTTTTTTCTCCAAAGATTAGTTTTACTCCTGCAGGCAGCACATAATGTAGCTATGCCTGAGCATTTCAATGCCAACATCTGTGTGTGTGTGTGTGTGTGTGTGTGTGTGTGTGTGTGTGTGTGTGAGAGAGAGAGAGAGATTGTGAGGGTGTGCAAGGCTAAACTTCTAAGACTTGGGGCTGTTCAGCCTGTTTGAGTTTTGTATTTTCATTTTATCTTAGAATTTTTGCATTGATGTTTCTGTAATATGGTTTTGTGAAAGATTTGATTGAGATTCACCAAATATAAAGTGCCTCTGCCAACAAAAATCTGTGTCAAAATGCCTTTATTTTTTATTTTTATAAGTCAAACTACTCAAAAAAACACACACACACACACACTGCACATCGATCCACCGCCACCTTGTTTGTTCACGCTGCTGCTGGAGGTTCACCCCTTGCTCTGACTCTGACGCATGCCCACAGCCTCGCTCCTCCTCTCCCCCCGGTCCCCATGGTAACGCACGGAGGAGAGCAGTTTAGCAACACGGAGACGGAGAGGGAGCATCTCTGGTCCAGACAGCGCGGTGCCTTCACTAGGCTAATCCTACACACAGAGCAGAGGGCGGCGAGAGGAAAACATCTTCTGTATGTAAGTGCCCCATTTCGACAGCAAACAACAGCGCTGGTAGTTCATCTGAGATGTCGAACTGAGTTTAGTCAATCGGCTCAGTAGGCTAGCCTAGATCGTGATAATAACTCCGCTGATGCGGTCTTCCTACACGCTGCTGTAGCCTACGGAGTGATGCTGCCTCCGTGTGTGTCTGCATGCCAGGCTTTTTTTTTCTCTAAACCGTAATCTTTTGCATCCACAGTGATAATGAAGTTCGTAGTGGTGCTAGTGGCAGCGGGCACCCTGGCCTTCCTCGGCGCGGTCATCTGCATTATCGCCAGTGTTTATCCCCGGAAACGCGACGCGTCTCTCAGCGACAACGGCACCCTGACATCGGAGAATCTGTTCGAGCCCCTGGAGCCCGGATCAGTGGCACACGCCGGGCCGCTGGGCGCTCTGCACGGCGCTGAGTCCTACGATGGAGAGAACGGGCTCGGCGGCATCGGCCTGGAGGTTCCCACTCTGAACGAGCTCAACCTCGGGGAGGAGACCGGCGCTGGGTCCGCGAAACAGTTCAGCTTCAGCCGGTTGATCTGCACGCCTGTACCGGTCGGAGAATGCAAGACCAAAGATCTGAGGCAGCGGCGTGGGGGACAGCAGCAGCAGCAGGCGGACGACCCGCTGTATGGCACCGGGGATGAAGACTGGACTTATCTCCGGACCACAGCGGAGGACCTCCGTCAGATGGTCCTGCAGCAGAACGACCAGATCCTCATGGACCAAAGGACCATCCGGGAGCTCACCGGGAAGCTGAGCGAGTGTGAGAGCGGCCTGGAGGACGAGAGGAACATCCCAGAGAGGAGCATCGGGGTCTGGAACGGCAACCGCCGCGTCATGGCCGGGGATGATGTGAGCTCCTCCGCCGCGGCGCAGCTGCAGACGGCGCGGGCTGTGGAGGAGCTGGCCAGGGCCATCATGGACCTGAAGGACCGCATTGACAAACTCGAGGTAACTGGGGGGGAGGGGAATTCTGAGCACAGGCTAGAAAAAACTTTGGCAAAACCTGTTGGCAAAACCTACTGCCGTTTGCCCTCCTGTTTGAGTTTTGTTTGGCAACATGACATTTGGCCTAAACCAAAGTCATGAATTAGCCAGGTGAGTCACCGTTGTCCGGCCTGTGTCTGGCCCATTAAAGAGCCAGTTGTCCCAATGTTGATATCCACTGTGAAGTGCAGTTTAAGACCTAGGCTATCTGGTAAAGTTGGAGAAATAATCCTTTCAGAATTTAGGCTACTTCACCAAAATTGAAAGATTCAGATTAGAAAAGTCCCACAATCCATTGCAATGGCAGTCAGATCCTTAAAAGCCAGTAGGCTACAGTCGCACAGATGTTCATCACCAGGTGCCCTGATCTCTCTCTACCTCCCTCCCTCCCCCTCTTCATCGATTCTCTCCCTCTTTTATCTTCTTACCTCGCCTCTGTACTGACAAGCAACTCATGAGACGTTCTTTGCGCATGCTCAACATGGACCCATGGGAAATCTTTCTACCTGCTTTCTGGTCATGTCAGCCACCTCTACCCTCCACCTCCGCATCCGACAGCAGGATAGAGACATAAATAAAAGATGAAGATAGCTGGACAGGAAGGAGGGTGGTGGTGGAGGGGAGTCAAATTCTCAGCTTGTGTGTGTGCTGAGATTGAGACAAAGGCATGGTTTATAACCACACACATACACATACACATACACACACACACACACACACACACACACACACACACACACACACACACACACACACACACACAGCTGCATCACTGCCAGCCCTCTCCAAGCACAGTCACTTACAAGGTTGCCTCAGTCAGTGTGAATTTATATCCTGTTCGTCCAGGTCCAGTCCTGCCTCAGCAACTCTCTTGATATTACATATCACCCTCATCTACAGCAGCATCTCTCTCTCTTTACTGCTGCTTCACCAACACCTTCTTTTTTCATTCTGCTATGAATACTAATGCTGCTACTGCTGGGCTACTATTATCAATACAAGACCTCTCACTGTGTTCCTTTTTTATCGTTTTTACTTCCCGTCCTGCAGTTTCATTTCAGTTTAAACCCACTATGACTATCATGAATAGTAAAATGCTTCTATTTATAAAGAAAACAGGAGTGTGCTCTTCTCATTGCCTTCATGTTACATTTTTTTTTTTAAATCCTCTAAGGTGCAACCAGCGAGGAATAAAGATCCACTCAATTCCAAATAAGTTGGACTAGCACTCGCAATTTTATTCTTGCTTAGTCTACTTGAACACACAACATTCATTTAGGAGGGGCATCTGGAACCAGATGTCCACTTTTAAAGATTATACTGATCTCCGTCCATCAGTCAATCAGGACAATCACAATCTCTCCAACAGTCAATACTATTGATCAGTATACTCATTGGTTGTGGACACCTGGTGAACACATTCACATAGTAAGGCAGAGCCCAAGATGTTTGTGTGGTTTTTTTTTTAAGATCATTTTTTGGGCATTTTATTTATTTTTATAGGATAGCTGAAGACATGAAAGGGGAGAGAGGGGGAATGACATGCGGCAAAGGGCCGCAGGTCGGAGTCAAACCTGTGGCCGCTGCGTCGAGGAGTAAATAAAATAATTTGAAATCACGATTGCTCAGCCTATCAATGTGAATAAATGTTATACTACATGAACTACTCTGTTCTACAACTACAAAACTACACCAAAAACTACACTGAAAAACTGTTGCTTCGTGATGAACGCTAATAACTGCATAATATAGAAAATAAAATGACATGCTGATGCTGATTAGAAGGTAGTATAACCCTCATCAAGTTCACCATGTTAGTTTAGCAACCTAATTTGCAAATGAGCAGTTAACAAAAAGTACAGCTGAAGACGATGAGAATGTCATTAATTGGACAAAATAAATGTAACCGGAAGATGGCGCTAGATGTAAAGTCAGGGGATCACCAAAATTGTTACAACTCATCCTGAGGGCAATATGAATATGTGTATTAATTTCATAGCAATCCATCCAGTTGAGACATTTCACAAAAAACTAAAATGTCAACCCGCCGATGCTGCTATAGGAAAGGTCAGGGGATCACCAAAGTCAGTTATATTAATCCACTGGGGATTATGTGAATGTCTGTACATCATTTCACAGCAATCCATCCAACTGTTGTTAAGATGTTTCAGTCTGGACCCAAACAGTGGACCGACCAACCAACATCCAGAGCAGCATTGCCATCCCGAGGGCCACGCCACAAGCATTGAAAAAAACTATTATCTGCTCTATCCACTCCTACAAAAAACCCTTCCGAATACTTACATACTCACATATTTGGCCGATAACAACAACTACAGATAAGTTGTTTTCTATTTTCCACAGGATTTCTTTTATGATCTCTCTATCCATCTCTCTCTGTGAGTTTTTAATCATTTTACACCTACTTACTTTTTTTTCCTGTCTTGCCCCCTCTTGCAGGCGGAGATAGGCCCTGCTGCCTTGAACCTCACCGACACATCTGTAGGTACAAGCAGCAGCAGCAGCCCGGCTAGTAACACCGGCAAGGCTCCCGCTCCTCCCGCCGGCAGTGCTTCCTCCCCACCTGTGGCGGCTCCCCCAGGGGGTCGCCGTCCTGCCTCCCCTGCTGCCCCTGCCCCCAAGCCCCCATCTAAGGGCTCCCCAGTGCGTGGAAAGGGCACCTGGAGGGTGGAGGACTTGGAGGGGGAGCTGGAGAGGAAGATAAAGATGTTGGAGAAGGAGCGTCAGGCCATGAGGAAGGAGACGCAGGGCCAACACGAGAAGATCAACCAGGGCATTGACACCGTCAACCACCGCGTCACTGAGCTGGAACACAGTGAGTCTGGGGGAGGATGAGGAGGAGAGTAAAGACATGTGGTGGTGTTGGCTGAATAAATGAAGGATGTATGGATGAACTGATGCACACAGGGAGGTGAACAACTGCATTGCTAAGCTGACCTGGGCCTACATGAGAGCATGGCAAGGGAAGGCTAAAATAAAACTTTAATGAGCACTGTGAGTGAACTGGCTTATCACAGCAGTAGAGAATAAGCTGTTGATTAAAATGAGATGATTAATGAGTGCTGAAGGTTTTGAAATGTCAGATAGGGCTAGGAGCTGAAAAGAAAAAAAAATACAGCAAAAAATAAATGAAATGAAAAAGAAATGACCATACTGCTTTTACTTGTAACATGTAGATCTTCACAATCGTATGAATTTACATTAAGGATCCTTAATCATGTAGTTTGGGTGTGTCACAGTGGTTTTGAGTTTCATCGGATGTACTGTATGTCACTAACATTTCCCCTATACCACGAACAATCCCATTAACTGGAAGCTTGTTTTTCTTTGGTAGTTACATAGAGAGTGGAAAGAGACAGAGATCTTTGATAACAGGAGAAGATTGAGAGTTCATGAGGTGCAAAGAGGAAGGCTGTAAAAAGGAAAGAGAAAGCACTACTGTATTTTCTTTCTCCCAACCTTTCTGATTATCTACATCTTCTTTGCCTTAAGAGCTGCAGTGAGAGAGGCAGATAGGCTGATCATTAACTGGGATGCTGTAGCGCTTGTCATGTTCCTCGTGTGTGTGTGTGTGTGTGTGTGTGTGTGTGTGTGTGTGTGTGTGTGTGTGTGTGTGCGTGTGCGCTCGCGTGCGCGTGTGTGCATGCACAAACTGGCAGGGTCAAGTAAGGAAGTGAGAAGAGACATACCAGTGTCTTTGTATTAATTGGCCATTCATGCATCGGCCCTTGCCCATTTTCTCTCTCCGTCTGCATTATTTCTCTCTTGGTCTGACTATTTCTCTTATTCTCCTTCATCTGTGTCTCCACAGCGCTGACAGAGCCGCCGTTCCCTGATGGCTTCATCCTCTCCTTCCCCATGCGAACCAACTACATGTACGGCCTGGTGAGAAAAGAGATCACAGAGATGTATGCCTTTACTGCCTGTGTGTGGCTGAAGGCCAAAGAAGGAGGCATCGGCACCCCCTTCTCCTACTCAGTCCCGGGGCAGCCCAACGAGCTGGTGCTGCTACAGGGAGTCCACAACCCTGTGGAGCTGCTCATCAATGACAAGGTACATGGGAGTGTTTAAAAAAAAAAAGAAAAGATTTCTCATTCTCATACCTGTGGGTTTGAACCACACTTCAAATGATTAAATCACGAAGTTGGTGTGCTTGTCGGAAGTTAACTGGACTAAAACTAATTATATTATGTGTGTAAGTGAATGGCTTCTTCTGGTAAACATAATTAAGATTTTTTACCCTGTAGGTTTTCTTATGATTAGTCAAACGAAATAGCCTGCCAAGGAAATCATTATTAGCTTGTTATGCTGCTCCACGGAACAGTGCAAGCTAGATGGTGGGTCGTTATTATTATAGAAATTAAAACATGTTCATTCTTGTGACGGACCAACTTTTGTATGCCATGTTACATGAGCGGTGAAGAGAACAAACAGTAAAATTGAAAATGTCACAGCATCCAATTATTGTTTTATTCAATTTGATGTTGATTAGAGTTTATGTTAGGCTTGGTTCTCTGGACGTCCTTTAGCCTAAGGCAGGGGGATCAAACTCAGTTTCACTAAGGGCCACACACATCAAGGGCCACATATTAATAGTTTTATTGACATGCTTTTATTTAATTGAAAAAGTAAAATATCTTTGACTGTATTATTGCATCTTATCACTTACAGTTTGGTTGACATAAAGCCCTAAAAAAATCAGCAAAATAGTTCCTTAGCCATCATAGAGTTTAGCTAATGAAACAAAACAATGATGACATTTTTAAAAGCCGGCTACCACACAGCCGACTCACAACAACCTGTTTCACAGCCTAAATATGCAAACTGACCGGTTCTGTGGGGATTTTTCTCAATGTGGTCAAATCAGACAAATTCTGTTGTAAGTTTGAAAAACAGTTTCCAATTTATTGTGAACCTGAATTGATATGCGTGCCAGATCAAAATTTGTGAGGGGCCTGATTTGGCCCCCGGGCCTTGAGTTTGACACATGTGGCCTAAGGTGTGCACATTAATGACCCTGCCCCTCTAAGCCTTGTCATCCATTTAATTAATCATGGCTAAAAAAACATTTATTCCCCTTGCTGCAGAAAATGTAGAACTAAAACAGCTGGTAACACATTCATTTTTTAAACCACAAAAACAAAAAAGAAAGACACAAAAAGGGACATACAACAGCAATATTACTTTGGATCAAATATTTTTCATCCAAAATAAAAAACCTTGAATTAAATGGTGCTGAATGCAAGAAAAGCCCACGGTATTGAGGACAGGTGGCACAGAAGCAAGCTTTTTGCAGCTGTTTTGTTATATAGTGCATTAATGCTTTCCTTTTATAGCACTTACACTTATAGCTCCCTATGGCAGAGATGAGTGGGGGTTTGCAACTTCAGTGAAAGTAAGGTTGGGACTGTCCACAGGGTGTAGTTTTGCTGACATAAACCACCAGTGTGTCCACATTCTGCCAACATTACCACCCCCACGTGTCCAATATCCAATCAGAATGAAAGCTTGATGAGTCGTAGCTCACTTGCAATCACTGATACCCTGTTTCCACCATGGCAATTTAACCTTGTAGAAAGGTGTAACCACTGTATTCTCTTACCTGTAGGTGGCGCAGCTGCCTCTGTCTCTACCACAGGACGAGTGGCAGCACATCTGTGTCAGCTGGACCCTGAGGGATGGGGTGTGGAAAGCATACCAGGGGGGGAAGATGAAGGGGAGGGGAGAGGGACTGGCTGCCTGGCATCCCATCAAACCCGGAGGAGTCCTCATACTGGGACAGGAACAGGTGAGATATACGGATGAATGGATAGATAAATAAACGGATGGATGGATGGATGGATGGATGGATGGATGGACTATTAATTGATGGTTGAACAAACTGATGGATGAATGGAGGGATGACGATAGATGGATCGATAAGGTGGAAGGATGGATGTATAGGTGGGTTAATGGGTGGATGCATAGATGATGGACAGGTGGATGGATACATGAGTAATGCGCATGAATTATAGTCCAACACTGACAGATGAATGGACAGATGATGGAAAGATGGAGGGATGATAGACCGATAGCTGGATGCATCAATGGATGGATAATAGATGGAGGCAGACAGAATGCTGTTTGTCCCCACACTGGGCTGCCTCTCTCCTTCATTAGCGAGACGCCAACATTACATAATCGTGATGAAATCTGACTCTGGTGTCAAAAGAACAAGCCAAAGCACATTCTGCAGCCCATCGTCCTTGCATAAAAGATAAAAAGCAGAGAGCTGGGAGTCCAATTCTGCAAGATGTTGCAATGATGCAACAACTTGATTTGATGCATATTTCTTTTAGAGAGAGAGAGAGAGAGCTAGTACTTTATTAATCTTGTTTTAGGATGAATGATGGATGATGAATTGCTGTTATGTGGATGTGTTGACCAGATTGTATGGGGGAAATCCCAGGACATCCCTCTTACTCTGAAGGGGGAATAAACATTTTTAATCTAATCTACGGGGAAATCAGGAAATGACAATATTTCTGTGTATGGATACAGCTTTATCCTGCTTTTTCATTCTTCTTTAACCAGGAAGTCTGACCACAGTAGTAGTTACTGTTCCAAGTAGTGTACCAATTGTCTGAGGAGGGTTGTAGTTTTTCAGGACCAGAGATAGTAGGCCTACACAAATTTAGTTTTAAATGTATTAGTATTAATCCAAAAAAGTGTAGTATTGGAGCATAGTTTTGAAAGTGTTGTTCATAATAACTCACAAGATGTACTGATCTTTTTTTAAATTTTTTTTTATCAAACTCATGTAGGGAAACCTTCAAGGCCAACATGCAAAACTCATAAATAAAGCAAACTGTGGGACAAATATATTCACTTATATACTTGCAAATTGTTGAGATACCCTTTTTTTTTTTTACTACCTTCTTTGTGGAAAGTATTGGGTAGCGTTTCCCACCCCAAATGTGGTAATGTCCACTCAAACCCTTTTTGGGGGCCGGACCTACAGCCCAGAAACTCAATTTTAACCCTAGTACCTCCTGTTTTAAACCAGGTACAATTCCCAAGATCCTAAAAGAGTTCCTGACTTCCTGAAAAAGTTCCTGCTGTGGAAGAGGGCTAAGTGATGACTTTTGTACATAATCCCAACAGAGCTTGGTCTCTTGGCTATTCTTAGTATTCTGACATTCAACCCTTTGTTTTTTCCAACTCTTCTACTCAAGGATACATTGGGCGGGCATTTCGATGCCTCCCAGGCACTG